>NC_143578.1:214220720-214398640 GCF_048544385.1 Mastigoproctus giganteus
AACCTCTACCTGATCCTCCCGTTAAAGTCTTGAAACGTCTGGAAGCAAATGTTAATAAACTTGTCCACGCATGGCTTAAAGATAAGAAGATCCCGACCGCGACTCACCATCTTCTGCGTGCTACTGGCTGCCAACTACCACAATTCTACGGATTACCAAAGATCCATAAACCGGGTATTCCTCTCAGACCTATAGTGTCTTGCTGCAGTGCCCCAACGTATGAACTGTCCAAACACATCGCGAGCCTCCTCTCGCCTCTTATAGGTAATACATCTCACACCGTTAAAAACAGCAGTGAATTCATTAACACCATTAAGGACATTTCAATCCCTGATAACTCTGTCATGGCATCATTTGACGTGGTTTCTTTATTCACCTCGATTCCCGTCCAACAGGCCGTGCACTGCGCCAAAAGGCTCCTTGAGAGAGACTTAAGCCTCCAATCCAGGACGTCACTATCCACTGATGACATCTGTACCGCCCTCAACCTATGCCTCTCTAGCAGCATCTTCACCTTTGAAGACTCACTCTACAAACAAGTACATGGCACTGCTATGGGTGCCCCTGTCAGTTCCGTAGTAGCTAACATCGCCATGGAAGATCTGGAGAAGCAGATACACCAGAACCCACCTACACCTATTACAACGTGGTGTAGATATGTCGACGATATTTTTACCATAATACCACGTGGTTCTGAAACGGTACTACTAGAATACCTCAACTCTCTATCCAATTTCATCAAGTTTACCGTAGAATCAGAGGTGGACGGTTCGCTCCCGTTTCTGGACGTGCTAGTGCATCGCGTAGGCCCACATCTAGAGACCTCAGTATACCGCAAACCCATGTGGTGCGGTCAATTCACCAACTACGGGTCCGGCCACGCTCCAAGCCATCTCAATAGCACTGCCCGCACCCTGTTCTCCAGGGCCTGGAGCCATTCCAGCACCGACACAATTAGACGCAACGAGATCTCCCGTGTGAAGGCGGACTTAACCAGATGCGGTTATCCATCCCATGTACTAAACAGATGCTTGTTACAGGCACAAGAACTTACTTCCAACCCAAGACCTCCGAAGCAAGTCGGCATATCGTCCGCCTACATTCCGTACTATCCAGGAGTGTCAGGACGTATCTCGAAGATCCTGAGAAGTTACAACATAAAATGTGTACAATTACCAGGTAGGAACCTACGTTCACTTGTCTCCAGTGTGAAGACCCCTGTCACACCTGTCTTACGCAGCAATGTAGTGTACCGTATCACCTGTAGGGCCTGTAACAGTTGCTACGTAGGTGAGACATCGAGACGTCTCCAGGATCGCCTCACGGAACACGACAGAGCAATCCGGCTTGCCGAAACTGACCAGTCCGCGCTTGCAGAACATTTTTGGGCTACCAACCACGATCTTGACCCCAAGCGCGACTTTGAGATAGTGGACCACGCGCGACACTTTCGCCACCGCCTATGGCTAGAGTCACTAAACATAATGAACAACCCTAAGACATTAAATCGCCAGAAAGGCATGCGTATACATCCAATCCTGGAGACAACCGTTTTATTGATGGATGATCACTGGCGCAAGGCAGCACACGTCCGTGCTACAACAATGACGAATGAGTAACGTGCCACACTTTGCTTGTAATGTATTCAAAAATTCTGTCAGTTGAGAAAGGGACACGAGTTCCGAAAGCTTCTGGAAATATTTTATTTTATTTTATTTTACTGGGTATACTTTAAATAAATATCTGTTAAATACTTCCTGGCTATCTCTATCGACTTTGCTGGGGCGTTCGACACCCTTTGGTGGCCGATCGTCCTGGCCCGGCTCCGGGCGAGTGGAATGCCAGTCAACCTCTATCGAGTAATCCAAAGCTATCTCTCCAGTAGACTCATCATGGTGAATGCTCCATATAAAATACTCACCAGAAAAATCGACAGAGGCTGTCCACAAGGATCCGTTTTAGGGCTTACCTTTTGGAACATTGTCTTGGATAAATTCCTAAATACCGATATTGGAGAGGCGTCTTCACAAGCCTTTGCAGACGACCTCATCCTGATGATAGAGACAAACAGCAGAATCCAGCTGGAAAGAAAGGCAAATCATGCCCTTAAAGTCCTACAAGAGTGGACCAATATCCACTTCCTTAGGATCTCTGCAACCAAAATGGACTCCATTCTCCTCAAGGGTGTCCTAGATTACAGGAGACCCCCACAGATTAAGATTGATGGTATCACCCTACGACTGTCCAAGGAACTTAGATACCTGGGAGTAATACTGGACCCCACTCTCTCCATCCAAGCACACTTGAAATACATCCGTAAGAAGATACGGGGCTATACAGCCCTTGTTACCAGAGTCGCAAAAAGGGACTAGGGTTTGAAAAAGAAGACCCTCAAGCTGTTTTACAAAGCCGCCTTCCTGCCCATAGCTACCTTATGCTTCCGGAGAATGGCACCCCAAAGTCTGTAAATCGCAGAATCCTCGACTTTATCCCTAGAGCCATGCTGCTCGCTAAAAACCTGAGCCTGCAGTAAAGTTAGCACCCATGCGCTACAGGTGCTGTCGGGAACCTACCTTTAGCCCTCGAAGTAGTTAAATGTGAAGTATTATATGAACTCTCCAAGGGAAGAGCCTGCACCTTCGCCGGCTTCGACGCAGATCCTACCACAAACCGTTTGACTGAGAAAAAGAGACTTACAAATCATCTCGTGCAAACCTGGCAAACCAGATGGGAGAATTCCCCAAAGGGAGAAGTCACCAAACGATTGTTCCCCAACGCTGGCAAACGTATGAAGAAAGACTTCGAATATGTGGGTTGCAGAGTTTTGAAACTAGACCCCTTAGAGGAGATTTGATTGATGTGTTTAAGGCTCTGAGAGGCATCAGTAAAATGAATGAGGACAAAATTTTCAAGATTATAAATGATACTAGAACTAGGGGACATAAATTCAAGTTACGGGGGGAAATGTTTAGATTGGACTGCAGGAAGCTTTATTTTAGTCAGCGAGTTATAAATTACTGGAATAAGTTGCCTTCGTGGGTGGTAGAGGCCGACAGTTTGGGGAAATTCAAAGGTCATCTGGATAGTACTTTCGGGTAAGGGAAGCGCGTAGGATGATAGGTTTAATTTCCTTTTTTTTTATTAATTATTATTATTTAGTTACTTATTTTATTTTTATTATTATTTTTTTTTTTGGCTGGTGCAGCATAAGCCGTAGGCTTTCTTGCACCATGCGGCCGTTACTAATACTAATACTAATACTAATACTAACTCTATCCAATGGCTCCAGCATGGTTCACGCCGGGACTCCACGCGACCTTCCTGCTAACAATAAATGGTGCGTTTACGGCTAAAGTACAGCCCTGGGCATTACAGATGACCCTACTAGCTGCTGTGGAGAGCTAGAGAGCTGGCACCACCTCCTTCCTGAATGCCAGCTTTATGATGACCTTCGCTGCCAGCTCATCACCCGGATCACCTTTTTGCCCAGAGATAGAGAACAACACCTCCTGGACGGGAGGCAGGAATATATTGCTTTATCAAAGTTCGCTGAAGCCTTGTACAGAAGACGGGACCTGAATTCACACTAGCCACATAATGGCTAGAAGCCAAAGTGTGCATTACACCAAACATGACCTACCAAGCAACCATGAAGACAGACAAAAAATCTGAATGAAGGGCGAATAGCAGCTGTTCTGGGGGCCTGAGCCAAGCACTTGTCTGGCTCTCTTTTAATACCCCTTCCTGGCAGGAGGACGAAACGACTAGTCGCCTCGCCCCCCCCCCCCCCTGCTACCCTACCTTTCCTTCTGGGGAGGCATGGGCATGCCTCACTGATCACTTGGGGGATCTCTTCTCTGTCCTCCATACTTCTGCCTTTTCCCCCACTCTATCTGTACACGTCGCGAGCGCCCTACACACTAAATTTAATCTAGCCGAAAAATAATCTTCGCCCAGTCTCGGCCTAATTATCCTACGCAATGCCCTACTCTTGCCATATGAATGAATGCACACGTGCTGTATGCAAACATCCAAAGTAATTACGATTGCATGGATGCTTATATATTGTATCACTGTTGTGTATATGTGCATATATGTATATGTGTATGTGTACATACGTTTTTTTTTTTTTTTTAGGTCCTAGCTGCCGAAATCTCAGGAAATTAAGCGGCAAGACCTGCCTGCCAGAGTATATTTTAGTGTACTGGTGTTTCCTGGTCTGCCTTCACGGGGCGAAGGTGGGGCAACGCTGGGCTCCAGCAGGGATCGAGCGGCTAAATGACCAGATGAACGACGGTACACGACATTACACAGGTACAATACCCACACACTTTTAAACCTCTGGCATTCCCAGGAAACTGATACACCCATAAAGAAAGCAACGCGGAAATGGGGGAAACCCCTGGTGCCGCATGACAACAATATACCTTACACCTTACTGATATAATAGTCAATCTCCTGAAACGGGTCTACTGAAGAAAATCACAATCGACCGAGAATTGTAATTCCAACAATTGCCACCAGGAAGCAAGACAGGCATTGGAGGAATTTGCATAGGATGTTCCACAGCGGCACATGACACAGGGTGACGTCATAGTCAATTAAGAGGATACGAAAATCACACTATCAAGTTCAGCAGAATATATAACTATAAGGACCAGGTGATCAAGAATTAAATTTGCATATCAATAAACTCATTAATAAATATTGTGACGTCATAAGCAATGATTAATAACCAGATTAATAATAATAATAATAATAATAAACAATGTTGAATTAGAAATGCAATTAATCCAAATGTGAGCAGCTGTGTCCACCTTTCGAAGGAAAAGGCCAATAGCGGAGTGGCAACGTGTACCACGTGACCTGATGTAGTAAACGAAGGCTTTTATTCAGCAGGTCGGAGAAGAAGCAAAGACTGCCACAACACAAAATATTTTAACGATGCGAAAATAAAGACCCACACAATTCATTATAATACTGCAGCAAAACTATCAGAATTTAACTTCTTCTAAAATAAAATAATGCAGGCCATTCTATGACACTAAATTACGACTATAATTGCAGGGAGACAATTAAGATTACACATCGAAAAATAATAGACAATAATCAACGGTCAGACCTATATGGCGTAGCCATTGTGAACGTTCGTTAGTAGAGTAAGACAATGCATAAATTAAAAACGCTCAGAAATCGGCGACGCCTTAGAAGTTTGCCGTAAAAAAGACATGGATAAACTCACCATCACAAATATAAACTTGTAGATCCAAGGAAAATCAAAAATAATTCATTGGTACAATATTAATAAGCACAATTTGAAGAGACCAAATTTAATCGACCGACACAGGTGGTTCCTTTGGAAAGGATCCCTTTGCACGGGTAAGAACCGAACGGATAACTGTAACCGGTTTGGGGTGGCCTGAAGGACAGGATTTGCCCAAAAGCTTGGGCCCGGGATCCTCCAACTGCAGTTAGCCCAGAGGTCTGGATCCGAAATAATGCCAACCATCATTTTTACAGCAAAGACGAGTCTTCTTTCATGGATAATGGCAGGAAGACGTCTGATGTTTAGAGCTGCCGCCATCTGGGTGGTCCTTGGTGCGGGGGGAAGCCAATATTTCCACATGGACCACTTCAATAGCCAAATTTCGCCCGCAAAAACCCGTCTCAGATGTGTTGCGGCAGTTGAGGTCCAGACTTCTGCGCCATAAAGTATGACCGGATAAACACTTGCCTTAATATATCTGCACCCAACGGCCTGGTCATGGACATGCATAAGTTGTTGCTTAAGCATCCACCGGAGTCGACAGAACTTTTTTTGCAGGTGGTATATGTGTGGCAGAAAGGAGAGCTTCTGGTCAAAAATAACACCCAGATCGGTGTGTTGTTAAACAGCAGAGATCACGGATCCCCTTATATTGGGTTGCACCATTGTTCGGTTCCGTTTGAGCTAGAAAGTCAGCTGTTTCGACTTCTCAGGATTGTTGTGAAGGCCGAAACCGTAGAGGAAGGCCTCGAGGTTCTGGATTTTCTGTACGATTAAGACATTTGTGTAGTCAGCAGTGTCTCCGGGGTTGATAGCAGTGAACATCTTTATATCATCAGCGAAAGTGATAATATCAGTTCGGCCCGTCACGAAAGGCAGAAGAAAGCTGAGAACAAGCTACCAGAGAGGACTCCACCTAGTGGGACTCCAGCTGTAACAGTTCTGGTGTAGCGCCGATTGGCATCGCGAACAATAATAGTGCTGTTCTCAAGCATTGTCTGAATGAAACAGAGCACGTCTCCGCCAATGAGGTAATACTCATGTAGTAGCTTTGCCAACGCGTGAATGGATACGGAATCAAATGCTGCCTGGACGTCGATATAAGTAACGATAATTTCCGAACCGTGCTCAAATGCCTCGAGGATCTTGGTAGTGATGGTGACTAAATTTTCAGCGGTGCATCTTGACCGGGTGGCATAGTCGATCTGTGGTGGCTGATGTGGCATTATTTGGGTGGTTAACGTTTTCAGAAGAGATTTCTCAAATATCTTTAAGAGGCTTGATGCAAAAGAAATAGGACCGAAGTGACTGGGCTGAGAAGCAGAGCGTATTTTTGGCAGCTGCCTTACTAGCTAGTATATGGACGGTGCGGTCGATTATTTGAGTGCTCCCAATTAATCCATAATTTCAAGTAGTTTTAGTTCACGTAGGAACGAAAACTAAAGACTGAACTGATCAGGAAAGACTCGCTCGTCAGCTACTAATTTTCCACAGAAGATCTTCCAACAGGTAAACTTTTGTTATTATTTTTAATTTAGCCACTCGCCCACTGCTTTGTCTTTGCCCTCTTTATGAAAATACTACAATAACAAATCACCAAGCCTACGGATATAATCAAGGTCGTCACCCTCAGGAAGCTTATCCCAACAATAGTAGTCCGCTGCCACCCCCGACTGCCTTCGGCAAGACAGCACGTAAACAAATACATTCCTTTCGCTGAACAGTATCTGCTGCATAACGAATCGGATTCTAAGTGCTCAAAATTCAAGACGATAATAAAATAAGAAAATGCAGGAAGAACAACACACTCAGCACATAAACACGTGTGCCATCTGTCAATTAAATAAGGAAGCTGATTTAACGTGTTGTATATGTAACCTGAATATTTGTAGCTCCTGTCTTACCCCCTCACAAAAGAAATTAAATAAGCAAAAAAGACGCGCATGGATCTGCAAAGCATGTAGAAACCATACCTCTACTACTCACAACACAGATCTTCCTACAGAGGAAACAACGAAAGAAGATAATTTGCATAACTCCAACGCAACACAGATAACTCCTGAAGAAACACAACAGGAGACTTTGCCTAACATGGAGGTTATTGAATCGACAACTCCAACTGATGAGGAACTAATAGGAGACCCAGAATCAGCCACATCAAGCCTTGAACATCTCACTCAAGCAGAAAACTTAACACCTCAAGTAACCATCTCACAGGCCCACGATTTTCGCAACCTTATCACTGAAGTTTTAGAAACATATAACGTACAGTTAACTCGACAAAACAATTTGGATCGGGCTATAGATAGTAATACCGTCCACCGCATCCAATCTAATCATGATATACTAATAGAATAGATGCACTCGCTTCGCGAGCAGAACCAACAGATTCTGACAGAAATCTACCACCTGACATCACAGCTAGTAAACATTGAAACCCACTTAGTTTTGAAATCTCAGTACCTTCAGAACTCTCCTAACTCCGTTGAACGCCTCATGAGTCGACATAACGAAACCACGTCTCAAGTTGATTTTGATATAACATAACTGAACCAGGATCTTAATGCGAACATCCCCAAGTGGGGCCCCTTTCAACCAGCAGGACGGAGTAACTCACCTGACGCCATAAGGATAGAAATGCCAATCCCCTCTTACCATTTTTCTCTCCGCGTAGCACAGTGGTGTCGTCACCGTCCTCCCCACGCCGGGGGGAAAAGGCCTAGGTTCGAATCCCGTCGATGACGCGAGGAACTTTAATGGGCTTTTTTTTCACTCCGTGGCTGAGTTAGTCGGTCTCAGGCGTAGATAGCAAGGTTTTTCTCACCGGTAACTGGGGTTTTTTCGTCCAGCAAAACAGGCAAATCGACAATAGAACATACGCAATTTACAGACACAACTACGGGTTAATGTATTTAATTACGGGCAACCCTAAAATAACAATTTACCATTTTTCTGAGGATATCCAACCACTGAGTAATAGAGAATCAGTTCTCCAAACGCACACCCCAGTGAATCACGCCTCATTGTCAACTGCACTCCCAAGGCAGCAGCATTTCCCCGTGGAGGCATCCGGTGAACTGGCACAAGAAAACAGCCTAGCAACTATCATCAGTCAAAGTACAAAATCACGAAGCTTCCAGAGCCAGCCTTCAGATAATCCGCAGAATAACAACTGGTGTGACCCTTCAAGCCCTCCCACCAAACAGACATATGCTAAGGTGGTAAAGATGCACCCAGAAAAGCACGACAGGTTAACCTCACGGTCAGTAGTTAAACCTCCCTCTCCTCTTGTCAGGCGGTTAAACCCACAATCAGCTGATGTGGTTCAATCAATTGACCTAAGCATCAATGTTCCTCACGCAAATAACTATTTACCAGACACCAGATCATCGATACCTCGAAGGGACCAACACTCACAACGCCTGTCTTCCATTTATAATATCACTGCTGTCCCAACTCGAGGGAAAATTTTCGTCTCAAGATTGAGCCCAGCTACAACGGGCGAAAACATCAAGATGATGTGGGACATCGAGTTTGCAGCACAGGTAGAAGTGAAACCCGTCAAAACAAGACGAACAAGTTATACCTCATTTCTCATTTTCTGTCCTCCGGATAAACAAAGCATAATTCTAGATCCCAAAATCTGGCCACCAGGAACCCTGGTTAAACCATTCATTGACAGGGTTCATAGAGAAAATTTCACCACCAACGAAATCAACCATTCGACATAGCAACCAACAGATCAGGAACATATGAATCCGAAATGCCTTCAGCTCAGTTGCTTCATCCAAAACGTCAGAAGTCTCACCAACAAACTAAACACACTTCAATCCCTGCTCCTCATGGAAGAATATGAAATATGTATCACAGAAACATGGTTACCCAAGAGCAATCACCTAGATATAATCACGCAGCCAACAAGGTATAGATCTCTAGAGAATTCCAGAGACGGCAGAAGAGGAGGTGGAGTCGCACTGGTGTTCAGGGAACATTTTCAACCCACTAAAACTAAAACCAGCCAAACATCTAACTTTGAATCTCTTTCCACAGTGTTATCGTTCAATGACACCCAGATTCAAGTCCGTGTAATATTTTTTCCCCCAGATTATACTGACGATTGAAAAGTAGAGCTGCACAACTGTATAGCCACAAACTTAGAAACAAACCTCGAAACCATAGTCACCGGTCACTTTAACATGCCTACACCACGCCATGAAGAAGCCAGGAAAGGATTGGACGCCATATTTGTTTCCCTTGGCCTCGTGCAAATTATTACGAGCCCAAGCAGAGGTAATAGCACACTAGACCTCGTATTCCATAATCTTGACAGAATCTCTATGATCACCTCTTCTTTTAAATTCTACTCTGACCAAAATCTTATCACATGTGAAATCGCCTTACAAAAAAATCACAATCATCACTTGCCCAGAAAAGAAAACCATCCTGAGAGAGAACTAACCTTTTCTACAAAGTTTCTGAAACCAGAAATCATCCTCAGACGTCTCAGAGAATTCAACTGGACATACCTGTTGACCGTCCCTCCTGACGTAGCCCTAAGCCACCTAGCCGAAGAGCTTTACGGAATATCCAAAGAGGGAGCTTCTAAAGAAATACGTATCACCTCCAGAACCTCTGTATGGTTTAAACAAACAATGAAGCAAACCTTCCACCACAAGCAGAAGGCTTACAGACGATGGAGAAAATCAGCCGACGCCGAAAATTTCAGCGCCTATAAAAAGGCAAGGGCTCTCTTCTTAAGACAAAAACGACTTGACTACAAACAATTTTCCCTGAATAAGCTTAAAAGATCTAAAAGACTCCAGAAACAGAGCCATAAGCAAATCACAATGAAGGAAGAAATATTTAAAGAATGGACTGAGCTCACTTTTCAACAGACCGACCAATCACATGCTACAACCCCTGTTACATTTTTTGGCCCTCCCTGCAAACCTCCAACATCACTCATAACCATAACCCGAAACCATCTGAACATGGAGATCGTCAAAAAACTTCCACGGAAAGCTCTTGTGAATCCCGACCGGTTTCATCTGTTTCTAATCAAAATCTGCAGTACATATATTATAGGCCCTCTAGTCCATATTTTCAATAAAATCTTAGAAAGTGGAGAGATTCCAAATATCTGAAACAGATAAAGTCCCTAAATGCAGGGATCCCAAGCGACCTCAAGATTTCAGGCCTATTTCCTGAAAAAGGGCTCTGAGGTTGGGAAAATTCATATTATAGCAATAAATCAGCTCATACACCAACCATAAGAATAAGTATTTAACTGTAACTAAAATATTTACAAATTAAAATAAAATGAAATAAATATTTACAAAAGCTGCTATTATATTAAACTATATTATGTACATGTGAAAACATTAAAAACTGTGATAAAATCCTTGCGATAAAAAACACTAAAATAAACCTGATTAAAAATGATAAAATCTCTGGAGTTTTCGGAAGCATAGGCTTCCTTCCTCAGCAGTAACAAAACTTCCTGCAGCACGTCCATATATAACAGGCTCACGGTACTTATACACGTGGTGCAGGTCGGCGCATGGTCTGAACTGGAAGCGGAAACAGCTCGGAAACGTGTCAAGCAAAACCGTTCATCGTACTTATGATGATAGTTTCAAACAGAGGATGCATACGCATACCTCTGTCCCTATTCATAGTCTGCGCGGGTAGCACAGTGGTATCGTCACCGTCCTCCCCACACCGGGTGGAAAAGGACTGGGTTCGAATCCAGTCGATGACGCGAGGAACTTTAATGGGCTTTTTTCACTCCGTGGCTGAGTTAGTTGGTCTCAGGCGTAGATAGCAAGGTTTTTCTCCCTAGTAACTGGGGTTTTTTCGTCTAGCAAAACAGGCAAATCAACCATAGAACATACGCAATTTACAGACACAAATACGGGTTAATGTATTTAATTACGGATAACCCTAAAATAATAATAATAATGTCCCTATTCATAATATTGTGGTCGGATGAACAGATTCGTAGGCTCTCGAGCCATTTACGGTTCCAGAACCCATGCGCTCGATCCACAATAACCACATGCTCTGGGGAGATTTGATGCTGCTTCTCCCAAAAAGTTCGGCCACAGCAGACTTATTGAAATCAGCGGTTTTTATAGCATTTGCATGCTCCCCCAGACGATCCTTGAGCCGTCATTTTGTCTCGCCCACATAACATTTCCCACAATCCGGGCATTTTATCCTATATACTACTCCACTACTCTGGTCCTTTGCTATTTGGTCTTTTACCTGAGACTACACTTTGTGCAACCTCCGCCCGGGAAGCTGCACACAGCGTGTTTTACAACCCAGAAAACTCTAGCGAAATGCTCAGTAAGGCCCGGATAGTAAGGAATGTATGCGGTAGCCACAGCAACAAAAGGTTCCTGACGGTTGGACTCTATTTCTCTACTAAACCTGTCTATGATCCTCTGGAGATATCCGCATTTTCTAAGGTCTGCTGTGACTCGTCTAATTTCACATTCTTTGTCCTCAGAGGTAGTGCAGTGTGACCCTGCTCTATCTAGTAGAGCTTTCACTACACTGTTCTTATGCTGCCCAGCTTGTGCTGAACTATAATGGGTGTACTGGCCTCTGCACATAGGTTTTTTTAAACACTGAAATTTTTTTTTTTTTTTTGGCCTAGGGCCTATCCTAGAGACCAGTACATCCAAGAAAGGAAGGGTACCTCCTGCCTCCACCTCTGAGGTAAACTCTATAAATTGGGAGAAGCTATTAAGCCAATGGAGTGCATCATCCTGTCTCCCCTTCTGGACCACTGTGAAAGTATCGTCAACATAACTTTTCCATTTCTTTATGGGAAACTGACATCCACTAAAAACCCTGTCCTCTAACTCCTCCATGGCCAGATTGGACACGATGGCGCTAATAGGAGATCCCATGGCTGTACTGTGAACCTGTTTGCACATGCCACCTTGATGCACAATAATGGTGCTGGCCAGACAAAGTTCTATACCAGAACAAATATCCTCTATATTTAAAAGTGATCCATTACCCAAAGAGCCATCATTACTCAAGGATTTTCTAACACAATATATTCCATGTTTAATCGGAATGCATGTGAAGAGTGAAACCACATCAAAAGAAATCATGCTCTCCTTTTCATTTACAATCAAATCTTTCACAAAACTCACAAATTTTTTACTGTCTTTTATGACATAGTTGGACTGGCCCACTATAAGCGAAACCAATTTAGCCAAATACCCTGACAAAACATTTTTAGTGCAACACGTCCGTCAATACAAAAAGTATTGTATAAAAAAGGCCAGACAGAAGCAGCACCTAAGGTTTACGCATCGATGCAAAACGCATGGACCTATACCATATGGCTTTAGAGTCAAAACACCGTTTCAGGATGACCGATTAAGGTGGGTTACTTTGTGTTATCAAAGGAAGATCATGAATTTTTGGATCCGTAAGTTTCATTAGTAGTTAAGAGACACTAGGAGGCAAATAGGTATGTACCTGGATGTTATTAGTAGTAGTGTACCTTCCGGACATTTGGCTCTCATTAGAAGATTAGTTTTGGATAAAGTTATTAGGATAGCGGACACTTATAGACAGAGGCAGATTATGAAGTTTAATAGGTTGTTGGGAAAAGGTAATGTACAACGTAGTGATAGAAGTACTCATTTTGTTTACAATTTCAGTAATAGGCAACTTACTGAAGAGCAAGAGGGAGTTTTAAATTGAGTTCCTAAGTTTACGCTTGAACCTCCCAAACCTTCCATTGCGGAGATAGCAATGGGTATTGAACGAGCCATCAGCAAGCTACCGCAGGCTCTAGCTAATGAGACCCGGGTTAAATCTGCCGTTATTTTGAGCCAGGTAAAGAAAGTATCTCCGAATCTTAACTTTAGTCAAAGAAAAGCCTTGAATGAACTGAAAAGAGACGATGGCATTGTGGTTTTACCTGGGGACAAGGGCAGATCAACGGTTGTCCTAAACAAAGAAGTCTATCATAAAAAAGCAATGGACCTTTTACAGAACAATAATACGTATAAAGTTACTCAGAGAAACCCGTTGGTTGGCCTAGAGCGGTGCGTTAATAAACTGGTGCAGGCTTGGTTAAAGGCAGAGAAGATTTCCAGGAAGACCTTTTGGTCCTTACATGCTACTGGATGTCAACTCCCTAGGTTTTATGGACTTCCAAAAACTCATAAGACAGAAGTCCCACTCAGACTTATTGTATCATTTATTGGAAACCCCACATATGCTTTGTCAGGGTATTTGGCTAAATTGATTTCGCCTATAGTGGGCCAGTCGAACTAAGTCATAAACGACAGTAAAGAATTTGTGAGTTTTGTGAAAGATTTGTTGAAAATGAAAACGAGAGCATGATTTCTTTTGATGTGGTGTCACTATTCACATGCATTCCAATTAAACATGGAATATATTGTGTTAGAAAATCTTTGAGTAATGATGGCTCTTTGGGTAATAGATCACTTTTATTTGTAGAGGGTATTTGTTCTGGTGTGAAACTTTGTCTGACCAGCACCACTATGGTGCATCAAGGTGTTATGTACAAACAGGTTCACGGTACAGCCATGGGATCTCCTATTAGCGCCATCGTGGCCAATCTGGCCATGGAGGAGTTAGAAGACAGGGTTTTTAGTAGATGTCAGTTTCCCATAAAGAAATGGAAAAGGTATGTTGACGATACCTTCACCGTGGTCCAGAAGGGGAGAGAGGATGATGCATTCCACTCGCAAAAAAAAAAAAAAAAAAAAAAAATTCAGTGTTTAAAAAACCAATGTGCAGAGGCCAGTACACCCATTACAGTTCATCACAAGCTGGGCAGCATAAGAACAGTGTAGTGAAAGCTCTACTAGATGGAGCAGGGTCACACTGCACTACTTCTGAAGACAAAGAATGTGAAATTAGACGAGTCACAGCAGACTTTAGAAAATGCGGAAACCCCGAGAGGATCATAGACAGGTTTAGTAGAGAAATAGAGTCCACCTGTCAGGAACCGTTTGTTCCTGACAGGAACAAACGGTTCCTGACAAACGGTTCCTACCGCATACATTCCTTACTATCCGGGCCTTACTGAGCATCTTGCTAGAGTTTTGCGAGGTTATAAAACACGCTGTGTGCAGCTTCCCGGGCGGAGGTTGCACACAGTGTTGTGTCAGGTAAAAGACCCAATAGCAAAGGACCTGAGTAGTGGAGTAGTATACAGGATAAAATGTCCGGATTATGGGGAATGTTATTTGGACGAGACAAAACGACGGCTCAAGGATCGTCTGGGGGAGCATGCAAATGCTATAAAAACCGCTGAGTACAATAAGTCTGCTGTGGCCGAACATTTTTGGGAGAAGCAGTATAAAATCTCCCCAGAGGATGCGGTTATTGTGGATCGAGCGCATGGGTTCTGGAGCCGTAAATGGCTTGAGAGCCTACGAATCTGTTCATCCGACCACAATATTATGAATAGAGACAGAGGTATGCGTATGCGTCCTCTGTTTGAAAGTATGTATTAGTATGGGATGAGGGGCTGACATTCCAGGCTCACCTCCTGAACACAAAAACAAAAATGTACTCCGCTATGTGGGCGATCCGCCAGGAACTAACGGGAATTCATGATGCCGACCTGGTAAAGAAATATGTTATCCGATGGGTCTATCCCATACCTCTCTATGCCGGAAGCATATGATTTTCTGCTCCCACAACACACTTCAACAAGTTCCTCAGCCTGGAATACTGGCTCCTGAAATGGCTCAACTGGCGGACTGGCAACCAATACACCATTTCTAGGGCTCAGTTCTACATAAATCTGGAAGTCATCCCATGGAAACAACAGATTGTGGCAGAAAACCGTCTTACACTTGCTAGACTAATCACACGACGACTCGACACCCCTGACATTACTGATGTAATAAAAACTCCCCGCATTGCCGGAAGGAATCAAACGGACCCGAGTCTCCCACTCACAATCAGTTTGAACAACCTGAAAGGATTGAGGCGCATGTTCCCAAGTAATGCGGAAGTTTTGATGAACAATCTAGCCATCGACCTGGATAGATTCTGCGAGCAGCATACATACAGACGTCAGAAGCTAAAGGACACTTATGCAAACGTTCACTTATGAGACGCCAACAGAAGGAAAATACCACCACAATGCATCCCGTTAAAGATAGGCGAAAAGGAAATTAAAGTGAAGCCATCACTGGTCCTCTCTCTCAGAATCTACTACTCCAAAGACGCCTGGCTGTGAGCACTATGACAGTGAAGATTGAAGAGATACCACGTGCAACAACCGGTGAAGGACTGCCTCATTTCTCTATATTTTGTACAATTCTCTCATGGTTTTGTAATTTATAGTACTTTAGAGAAAATAATATCCTTTAATTCTTTCAATTATGTAAAAAAATAAACACTGTAAGTTCTGTACCTTTCGGGTTAAGCGTACATGTGCCCCATGCAACCGCCGGACACATCTCCCTGTCTTAACCTCTGTATGTAAATATCACCCTCCTAGCTTACTGCTGTCCAGGGGGTGGCTCTTCGGCAGAGCAATAAACAGATTTAATAATAATAATAATAATAGATAGACATGCCATATAGGCGGAAAGAACTTTTGATGAAGGATTTTGTTGAATAACGACAGAATGGGATCAACAACAAATGTACTGAAGAATTTCAGCATAAACTGAGGAATCCCGTCGGCGCCGGATGCGGCTGTAGTTGCTAAACTATTTATTGCATCAATCAGTTGATATTTGGTGAGTTGAACTGAATTTAAGAGGTCTGTTGAAATCGGATTGATTGGAAATTCCATTGGTGTAGTGGATTCTGGGTGAGCCGCTAACCTAGTTATGTGGTCGAGCCAACTGCTCAGATTGAGTGAGTCGATGGCATCCTCTGATTTGCTTCTATGGAAGGGCTTACCTTTATTTATGGTAACCTTAGGTGAAGTTTTATTGCCTCCCTCTTGTTCCTAATAAAAAGAGCCTTGGCTCGGGAGAATGCAGTTCTGTCCGAGGGTGAGCCGGAGATTTCTACCGCTTGTGCATGTTCTGTTTGACGTGGAAGCTTTCAGAGACTTTTGGACTCCACCAGGCCCTTGAATGCTCTGTAATGGTTAGCTTCTTTGTTGCAGCATTGAGAGAGATAGTGACTATCCATCTTGCCATTAGGTCAATTCCTAGTTCAGGGTTGCATTCCTCAAGGATATCCCATGGAATTGCCTGAGTTGCATAAACACACCTTTCAGGATTGAGATATTTGGGCGCTGTAATTGTTTTGGCTGTGAATTTCCTCCTGCCAGAAGTGATGGGCATTTCTGTTTGCACAGAGAGAATGATGGGGTTATGATCAGACTGTATGTTGCTTGTCGGGTTTTGATTAGCTACAAAATTTTCTGACGCGAACGCGAGGTCCAATGTGTTTTCACCCCTCGTCGGTGGTGTGCTCACCAGTTTAAGACCTAATATGTCTAGATGCTGACTCAGTCTTCTCTTGAGGCTCCCCAGGGTTTGATGAACCCTGGTTGATGAACCAGACCTGGTTCATCAACCAGTGTTCAACCAAGAATCGGACTGGGTCGATACTGAGTGGAGGATAGAAAATACCTGCTCATTGAACAAAATTGCTGCTCCTCCTCCCCTGCGGTTTTCTCTAGACGTGCACACCATCTGATATCTTGCAGGCCAAGTAGAAGAAAGTGTTTCTTCACTCTGATCAAGCCATGTTACTGCGAAGCAAACCACGTCTATTGAACTGGACAGCAAGAGCTCCTCAACTTCATTCAATTTGTTTCTCATGAATCGCATATTTTTAAATAGGAGATGGAATGAAGCTGTTCTCCTGACCTTGACGAGGGACGTACACTGTCTGGTCCGTCTGTGATTCGTTGCTGGTTTTCGATATGTTGAAATCATAACAGGGGTCGTAAAATTCGGAGATAGAGATGACGGAGATCTTGAGTAGTTTTCAATTAACGTTGAAAGTCCCTTTGCCATAGGTATGTTAAGGGCGAAATATGGACTTACCTTTTTGCTATGGCCAATCCCATGTAGAGCAGTTCGGTTGTTAGTTGGGAATAGAGATACATCGTCTAGTCAGGGTCTGGACTGTTGTGGACACCTCTCAGGGGTATTTGAAGGTATCACTACTTTTCTGCTTCGTGTTTCATAAAATGGTCTGATGATGGTGCCGTGGGGCCATTTGGTACACGTTCCAATCGTTTCAAACTGGCTTCTGTCACAATATATGCGAAAAAAAAAGCATAAGATGTGTTACGAGTGTTCAGTTTCTGAATGTTTAAACCCAACTGGAATTCTCAAACAGTACTTCAGTGACGAGTCTTGCTGACGTGTCCGGGGCCAAACACGAAACAAACAAACTGCTGGGGGAGAGTCGGGGTGATGAACCAACCGGTTTGAAAGGCTGAAGCTTCGAAACTAGGGCGGTGCCCGTCCAAGCGTTTTTCTTCCTATTTGAACTATTTTGACTGGCTGTCTTGCACTTGGTAGTCTCGAAATTTTCCGGTTTGGCACCCAACACCAAGTTGGTGGCAGACCTGGTAGTGGTCCGGGTTTGTTTAGGGATATATGACGAGTGAATTCCTGGGTGCATTTCAAGGGCGTATGATGTGGCATTTCGGTTGCTGTACTGATCATGACTTATTTGGTCGGGTGGCACATGAACACCATTTGTTTCTTTGGATAGGTTTAGCTTGAGAACATTTGAATATGATTTAGCTCTCCCAGAGGGGTGTTCAATGCAATAACTTGTTCCTCTATTACGCTCGTAGACAGTTATGGGCGGCGTGTTACGACTGCGCCTTTTGGTCGGTTTTCCGCTTTAACGGCAGAGCTAGTCGTCGAGAAGAATACACGTTCAACACACTCTTTTCCCAATTTCTCCCCAACGTGGAGAAATTAGATCCAAAAGCCCCGCTATGGTTCTCACCGGGTCTCTATACAACCTTTTTACTTACCGGACACGGAGCATTCAAGGCAAAACTCACAGCCCTGGGCATCACAGAGGACCCTGTCTGCTGCTGTGGAGGGTCTGAGAGCTGGCAGCCCCTCATGTACGATTTCCGGCTCTACGATGACCTTCGCTGCCAGCTCAACTCCAGGATCACCTTCTTGCCCAGAGACAGGGAAAAGCACGTACTCTACAGTAAAGAGCAATACATTGCATTCTCCAAATTCGAGAAGACCTCTACAAGAGGAGACGTACCCTCATTGTACAACAACCAACCGTAACCAACAGCAATAAAACAAATTCAAGCTGAGAACTGATAACGACTAGGTGTCATGACTGCCGCATCTTGGAACTACAAGGAAACCGACTCTACTAAGAATAAAGGACACGGCTTACAACCGTATGAATGACCTCAACCCTGGACTTGTCAAAGGAACACACCGACCTGGACCGTGCAGTTCGCTGCCACCAAGCCATATTGGCGAAACAAAATCGAGCACCTGACTCGATTACTTTAAACCCAAACCCAGGTGGGAGGAGGGGAGGTACCCTGTCCCCCCTCTCCCCGCTGATCCTCCTTTTATTGTTATTTTTATTTTTTTTATTTATTTATTTATTTTATTTGGTCTCCGTCCGGAAGCTCAGGCAACCCTGTCGGAGGTCAGCCAGAGAATAATGGGCAGCCTGGCTCATCTCCCAGTGGTGGTGGCGGGCAACGAGGAGTTCCCTTAGGGGCCTTGCAGCTAAGCAACCAGAGACAGAACAAGAGAACACAGCACTACTCTGTCACAAACCAGACACCACACTTTTTCTGGCTTTTACAGAGATTCTGTAAATTCCTCACAGAGTACCATGGTGCAGATGTGCGAAAACATCGGCGGCGCCTTTCACAAAACACTATGCCACTATGGCACTATGATCCTCCTTTTCCTTCTGGTGAGGCATGGACATGCCTCACTGACCACCTGGGGACATCTACTCTGTCGACCCCATACTTCTACCTTTAACCCCCAGCCTTCTGCCTTTCCTCCCCCACTCTACCTATACACGACGTGAATGCCCTACATCCTAAATTAATCAAATCCAAAATAATTTTCGCCCAGTCTCGGCCTATCACACGCATTGCCCTGCTCCTGCCGTTTGAATGCATGGACGCTACGCGCTGTATGCAAACATTCAAAAATAAATTACAACTGCATGTGTATATATATATATACACACTTATATGTGTATATCTTAATCCCTTTTTTTTTTAAGGTCCTAGCGGCCGAAATCTCAGGAAATTAAGCGGCAGGACCTGCCAGAGTAACTTAAGTCAAGTGAGTTCCTGGTCTGCCTCCACGGGGCGAAAGTGGGGCAACGTTGGGCCTCAATAGGGGTCCAGCGGCTAAATGACCAGATGAACAACGGTACACGACACCACACAAATACAATTCCCACACACTTTTAAATCTCTGGCATTTCCCAGTGAACTGGTTCACCACAATGAAAGCAACGCGGAGATGGGGGAAACGCCTGGTGCCGTTGGACCCTAAAGAGAAACTTTCACTTCTTTTCCCAATTGAGGAGATACAGTCTCAACATCACTGCTAGCTAGTTTTGAGGTCTAAGGATCCGACAGAAATGATCGTAATGAGGATCTCTCCGATAGCATAACGTTGCTCTTCAGATCTACCATCTCGTTTTTCAGCAAGCTCATTTCCTTTCTAATTTCCTCGTTCTGTGCGCGGAGCTCTTGGTTTATATTGATAGAGTGGATAAACATTCATAAATTTTTGGAAATTTCTCCTCTAAATTGTGCATAAGCTCTTCAGCCTGCATAGCAACAGGGTAAACAAATTGCGTAAATGCTTCTGATATTACGTTGCTAAGGCTATTCAGGTTGCTGAGATGTGGTGTGTGTGTGTCTGTTCACTCACTGCATCACGGGGATCTGCGTGTACGGAGCAGATACGACTGGCATTTTGGCAGTTGTCAGGACAGACATAACAACAACACGATTTGTTTATAATAGCAGTGTCGGGCTGCGTTTGTGAGTTCACAGCTTTTCTCTTACCATCGCCGTGTGGGTCATTTGTCCGGTCTCGCTCATATTCCAAATGAAGTCTAACTTCCTGATCCAAATTACTTTCTTTATTCTGGAGGTCATTGTTTTGCATATCAATGCAACGGTGAGGGTTTACGGAATTGCCCTCTTCCAAAGTATTAAATATTTCCACCGATGAATTGTCTTCTCTTCGCGGAGGGGGGGGGTTTATCCTTCCTACTGGCCTTTGCTTTGGTTCCTATTTGTTTTCCCTTCACACAACATTTTCCCAGGAACCCTTTCCTTTTGCTCAGTGACAAGCGAGAGAGGCTTGAATACCCCGAGCATAACAGGCATATTCTGTGCTTTGATTTGCTGCAGATTAGGGTTTCTTCTGCAGAAGTATGACAGAGGTCACATGTCCCAGCAGTTACTGCGAGTGTTGTGTTCTTAGTCTGAGTCATTATTATCGTTAGCAAGCAGCTTCCTGTTATTGCTGAATTAAGATTAAAAGAATTAGAGTCCCTGAGGGAGGGTAGTGACAGTTTTCGACTTCTGAGGCTAACTAGTCAAATAGCTCTATTCATGCAGGATCAACGATAACCTTGAAACAAAGTCAGCCGGTTTTATGGGCAACGCCCATAGTTCAATTAATATTAATATAAAAATAAAAATAAATAATAACCTGATTAAGGCACAGGTCAAAGAAGAGTATCGCTATATAACTGGTATCCTTAGGATCATGTAGATAATTCACATGGAACTGTTCATAGAGAATTTCATTCACTATTAAACGCAAACACGGAGCACATAGAATTTGCGTCCGCACCGATGCTCAACACACATGTTATCAACTTCCCTTGACAAAGCTTCCACCAGAGATTCTTGCCGACGCCGACATTTCTCTCTGCAGGGGATAAACTAATGGGATTCCTGCCTTCACCTCTTCTCCGTGAAACTCTTTTGCTGACGCCGCCTCTCCATCGGCGTGGGATTAGATGCTTTAGGCGTCTTTTGCTGGCCTGGGACACTCCCCAGGCGGGATTTTAACCATCCTTGATGAATCCTCATCGAAGGGGTTCTACTGACGCTGGTCAACTGAGAGGCGTGGGATTATCTGGCCGTTTGGTCCTCTGCTGGGGGTAGCATTCAATATTGCCTACCCTTGCTTCCTTCCCCTTATCTTACCTTTCCTCTCCAACTCGTTCCGTTCCTCTAATTTGGTCTCTCACCTCTCTTGCTTTGCACGTGGGGAGAGAGCCCGTCAGACGATTTTTATACCTTCCTGGCCCGGCTCCTCGTGCCGGTGGACGGATGCTGAAAGGCTCCTTCGATGGTGATCGAGCCTCCAGTAACTAAGAGGCCAGTCAAACAACACAAACAACACACTACTCAAACATAACCCACACTGACTGACCTTGCAATGTTGTGCATACATCACAGAGTACTCAACGCGCTTTGTGGGGAACCACAGGAACCACTTGACAAAAAACACAATGTCCACTGTTATCCCCTTGCAGTAAAAGATTTTCAAAATATTGAAGTTGATATAAGAGCCGACACTTGTGAGAGGTTGACATTTCGTTGTGGGACAACAGTGCAGAAGCACAGGACTGCATAATGTGCATAGTATTAGGGTCAGGCGCCCCCTGTTGTTTCCCACAACTGCGCCATATGTACACTGTAAATGCCAGAAAAGTGTTCTGTGCTGAATACGTAGTTTTGCGTTGGGTTCTGTTGAGTGTCCCGGCATTTGGCCGCAGGGTGCCTGAAGGAACCCCACGTTGCCCGCACACACCGCTAGGAGGTAGCCAGCCTGCCCATTATTCTCTGGCTAGTCTCTGCAGAGTCGCCTAAGCTTCCTGACAGAGACCAATGTAAAAAAAAAAAAAGTTAGAGCGGTTGGGCTTTTGAGTCAAGAAAAGGGAGGGACAAGTAGAAATATGGGGGATGAAGAAGAAGAAGGCATTGCCCAGGTACAATGGAATACATCCATCAGGCGAAAGTAAGGGATGGAAGTGGGACAAAAGTTGCCATGCAAGAGAGCACAAGCGTGATCGCCATTTGACAGAATCTTCTTGTTCTTCTCATTCAGGTCCGGTCGTGATGTCAATTTCAGTGGTGATGTCATCCGGTGATCTGTGTCTAAGTCAGTAGGGATATAAATAGGAATGTAGCTGTGGTTGTCCTATACTGGATCTTCTCAGATTTGGTGGTGGTGTAGTCTCATTTGCTGGTAGGCCTCTGCATTGATTCCCAAAATATAAGTGGTTGTCTTCTCTTGGTTTTGACGATGATCGAAATAGTGACTATATCCATGGTAGGGTCTTCCGTCGTGCGAATAAATCTTGTGCGTAGCGCGTAAATTCGACATAATCTTCTTCTCTTTCGAAGATGTGCTGTTCTTGGTTTTTAGGAAGGTAATGTATCCTAGTCAGGAGGAGGCATCTCAAATCTTCATATATTTCACACTCGTACATCAGGTGGTCACATTTTCGAAGGAACCACAGAGGCATTGTGGGTTTTCGGTGATACCGAGTGCAGTGAGCTTTCCTCTGATTGATCCATGGCCAGTTAACAAAAACGTGAGGTATAGGCCAGGGGAGTACCATGTGGGAGATTTTGGGTATACTGTTGCTATTGTAGGAATGAATTGTCTGGTGACTTCTCCTTTTGTAGACTGTGTCCACCTAGACTGCCAGACCTGCTGCAATTATGCAGTGAGGCGCTTCTTCTCGGCCTTGATGTTATTTGAGGGGTCGGTGGTAAAATCCAGACAGGAGATGGCTTTACCTTTGGAAAGCATATAAACAAACAACATTTGATGATTTCTAGAACTAGAGGTAGCACGCCGGCCAACACTTGCAAGGAATGTGTGCTGACAGTGCAGCAGGCCCGTGTGATGGTGAGCAGTGAGACACGCTGAATCGAGTCAAGCTTCATCTTGTTAACTGCTGTGGAGGCCTTTGAAAACCAGGTACCAGATGCATAACAGAAGATTAACATTGTTAACAGGAGAGATTGCTTCTACAGGGATGGGATACACTTAAATAGAAAGGGTGCAAGAATATTTGCTGATGCTATCGAGGCAGTGTTAGGTGGGTCGGAAAACTGCTAGCTTGGGGGGAGACAAAGACCAATAGATTGACAGTAGCCACTGGCAGAGGTGAAAGAGATTCTTGCACTGCTTCTATTAGAATGAGCAGAAGCCTGAAAAACAAGATGCAGGATATTTCAGAGACTGCTGGGAGTCATTGCGGTACAAGTAAACACATGGGTTGTGTTAGGGTAGCTAAGAATAGAAACAGGTGCAGGTATACTTGCGTGTACACCAATGCTAGGAGTTTAGTAAATAAATTTGATGAATTTGAGGTATTGCTCAAAACATCAAAGGCAGATATTGTTGGGATATCAGAGACGTGGTGTCACACAGATATAAGGGATGCAGAACTGCAATTTGGGGAGTACAACGTCTACAGAAAGGATAGACAGGATAGGAAGGCGGGAGGGGTTATGCTATTAGTTAAGAAACACATAAAAACCAAGGAAGTGAAGCCAGTCGACATCGCTGGACAGTGCAGTGTTGAGTCAGTTTGTTGTGACATAAGCATTGGGAGATCAAAATTTAGAGTAGGAGTGTGCTATAGGCCTAATGACTCTGATGAGTATAATAAGGAACTGTACAGGGAAATAGAGTGGGCCAGTAAATCAGAGAGTCTTATAATGGGAGATTTTAATTTCCCAGATATTGACTGGAATTTGGGGGCTGGTTACTCACGCACTAGCAGAGCTTTTGTGGATTTATTGGATGATTGTTTTCTACATCAGCATGTTCGGGAGGCAACTAGAGGGAGTAATACTCTTGATTTGATTATCAGCAGTGATTCTTCATGCATTAAGAATCTGCAGATAAATGAACCACTAGGTGGCAGTGATCACAGTGTGCTGAAGTGGGATTTACTCAAAGAGGTAACTACCATTAGGGGTAAAGGGAAGGGTTATTGCTTCCGTAAAGGCGACTACGATGGACTGAGACAGTATTTAAATTCTATACAGTGGGACCAACTGATGATGTTACCAACAGCAAATTCAAAATGGGAAGCATTCAAAGAACTTATCTTGGAAGCTACGAGGCTTTACATACCAACTAAGAAATATTGTTCAAGGTTTAGGCCAAAATGGATGTCAGATGAACTAATGAGGCATATGGCAGAGATATGCCATATGCCTCATTGGATACATACAAATTAACACATGACACAGAAGCCTATGATAGATACAAGTTGATATGCAACCAAGTTACAAAGGAGGTTAGGCAGGCGAAGGCAGATTACGAGAAATCCTTGGCAAGGGATGCAAAGAAAAACAGCAAAGAGTTCTTTACTTATGTAAACTCTGGAAGGAAGGGGATGAATCAGATTGGTCCACTTGATATTGATGGGTCAACTGTTCATGATCCTGCTCATGTAGCTAACAAACTAAATTAATATTTTGCATCGACATTCACACATGAGGAGTTATTCAGCAAAGGGAATGCCAGAGGTGTATTCAACTCTAGCAGTAAGCTACAGAATCCTGAAATAACTGGGAGTAAAGTGGAGGAGAAACTGTTGAAGATAAACACAAGAAAGGCACCCGGGGTGGATGGGATCTATCCAGTTATATTAAAGGAGGCAGCAAAGGAAGTAAGCAAACCCTTAGCCATAATTATGAGAGCTTCCTTGGACTCAGGGGAGGTACCCATAGACTGGAAATGTGCAAATGTGACCCCAATTCACAAAGGAGGATGAAAGGCTGACACAAGTAATTATAGACCTGTGAGCTTAACTTCTGTTCCAGGAAAATTAATGGAGGCACTGGTTAAAGAAGCACTGCAGGATCATTTAGACAAGACTTCAGTTATAGGTCAGACAGAGCATGGTTTTGTTAAGGGGAAGTCTTGCCTGACCAAATTGATTGGATACTATGATGCAATCACAAAAGAACTGGATGCAGGGAATAACTTTGATATTATATACTTGGATCTTAGAAAGGCTTTTGATACTGTTGCACATGGAAGACTGCTACACAAATTGGAGCAGTGTGACATTGGAGGCAAATTGCTGCTATGGATAAAGGGGTGGTTGAGGGGGAGAAGACAGAGAGTGGTAATCAATGGACACTGCTGATCGTGGACTAATGTTATTAGTGGAGTCCCTCAGGGCTCAGTGTTGGGTCCATTGTTGTTTTCTGTATTTATAAATGATATTGATGATGGTATATCAAGCTTAATGTCCAAGTTTGCAGATGATACAAAGGTTGGCAGGGTTGTCAAGGACACTACTGACACTATGCTGCTGCAACAGGATCTGGAAAGGTTGAGCAGATGGGCTGAGAGGTGGCAAATGAAGTTTAACATTGACAAATGTAAAGTACTACACATGGGAAACAGCAACCCCAGAGCAACGTATCAACTCTGTGGTACTACACTGACAGTGGTAGAGAATGAAAGGGACTTGGGGGTGATTGTGCAGGCAGATATGAAGTTCTCTGAGCAGTGCAGACGGGCTGCAAGAGTAGCTCATGGAGTATTGTCAATGATATACAGGAATTTTTCCAGCAGGGATAAGGAGGTGATTATTCCATTGTATAAGGCAATGGTCAGGCCACACGTAGAGTACTGTATACAGGTCTGGAGGCCTCATTTCAAGAAGGATGTGGAGCTGCTGGAACGAGTACAGAGAAGGGCAACAAGATTAGTGAATGGAACAAAGGGGTGCTCTTACGAAGAAAGGCTTAAATTTTGCAAATTACAGTGTCTGGAGACTAGGCACCAGCGAGGTGATCTGATAGAGGTGTATAAAGCCTTGAATGGTTTAAGCATGCTCAATGCTGATGGGATTCTTCCTCTAGCTCAGAAAAATCACCTGAGAGGGCATAAATTCAAATTGAGGAAAGACAGATGTAGGATAGACGTGCGGAAATTTGCCTTTAGCCAGCTGGTGGTTGGTTGGTGGAACAGACTGCCATCCCTTGTGGTGGAGGTTGATAGCCTAAACAAGTTTATGGCTCAGCTGGACAGGTATTTTGAACGAACAGAGGGGTGAAGTGGAAGTGGGTTTTTTTTTTTTTTTTTTTTTTTGGCTGATGCTGCATAAGCTTGTTTTCTTGCATCAAATGCCTCTATTAATGCTAATGCTAATGCTAATAAGTGATTATGGGTTGAACATAGCCTTATAGAAGAGGGTGAGCGCTCGTCGCTTCAATCCCCAATCCCGACGTGCGATCCTTGCCACTAGCGCATTATATTTTCCAATTTCGGTATGTAGATATTTCAGGTGTGGTGTGGAAGATAGGTTCCTTTCCAAGTTCACTCCAAGGTATCTCATCTCATTTGTTAACCGGATAGTTCTCCCTTGGATTTTGATTTGCCGTGGCCTCGCTTCGTTCAGAGAGCCTTTAAGCAGGATGGAGTTTGTCTTTACTGGTGAGATTTCCAGGTGGTTGTGCCAGGCCCAGTCCTGTAAAGTTCCGAGTGCTCTATTTGCTGCGGCTTCCTATTGGGATCTAGTATCAGCGGTAAGGGTAAGGACTAAGTCGTCTGCATATGCTTGAGATTGGACATTCTGCAGGTCTATGTTCAGGAACTCATCAAGTACGATGTTCCATAGTACAAAGTACAAAGTACAAAGTATGTTGAGGGTCAAACGGCACCAGGAATTTCTCCCATCTCCGCGAGTGTTCGCAGTATCGAGGGACAGTACTCTGTCAAGACCAGAGATTTAAAAGTGTGTGGATCATGTGTTGTGTAGTATGTTGTGCCCATTGTTCTTCTGGCCTATTGGCCGTCGAGCCCCTGATGAGACCCGACGTTGTCCGTACTATGCCAACGAGGAGGCTGGCCAGGTGTACCTTGAAATCGATTATACTCTGGCAGGTCCCGCGGCCTAATTTCCTGGGATTTCAGCGGCTGGGTCCTATAGGAAAAAAAAAAAAAAAAGAAGATAGATAATCGCGGTGGTATAATTGCAAAATCGCTATTACGAGATAGTATGTGGGGTTTGTTCCCCGAAATTACCATGGGGTTGTACGCTAAAATGACAAGTTCTAGAGGCCTAATGGGGCGGGCAATAATTTTGGTGCTCATTTAAATTTGGATGCGTGGGGCTTTCACGGTGTATAGTCAAAGAGAAGGGTAGGGAGGCTGAAGGCTGGGGGAAAGAAAGAGAAGTAAGGGGCCAATAGGGTAGATTGCCCCTGCAGTCATTGGGGCATGCCCATGCCCCACCAGAGGGAAAGGGGGATGGCAGGAGGAGGAGAAGACAGCGAGCCATCTCCCCCCCCCCTGCCAAGGAAGAGGAGTGAAAGCAGGCTGGTCAAGGTTGCCAGCCCAGATCGCCATATGGCTAGGTGGCAGCAATGTGCTGCAATCATTTCTCTGAGCCCTTGCATGGTAGTATCTGGGAAGGTTTCCGTGGTTGTGTAGATATTCTGCTGGCCTGCACGGCATGGTTGTTTACTGCAGTGGTTGAGGCTGTGGGAGTGTCCTTCTCCTTGTGAAGAGGTCCTGGGCCAGCTGCGCGAATGCCTTGTATGTGTCAACTTCAGTTATGGCGAGGTCTTCTTGATTACGGAGGTTAAGCTGTGTTCTAGTAATGAACCTGCAATAGAGGTCCTCATATAGTGGGCAACTGTACATTAGGTGCTCCCACGTTTCACGTTCACCACAGAGGCAGTACGGTGTATCACTCAGTCCAAATCCTTGTAGTTTGTCTCTAATGGTCCCGTGTCCCGTCAGCAGGTAGGTGGTGTAGAGTCCTGGTGAGAGCCACGGTGGATAATTCGGGTATACCAGCCGTATGTTGGGTAGAAATTTTCTAGTTATTGCACCTTTGCTGGAGGTCTCCCAGCGGGCCTGCCAAGTTTGTTGGAGGTAAGCGGAGAGACGGCCCCTTTCTACTTTGGGATCATTTGACAGATGTATGGTGTAGTCGAGGCATGTTGCCGTTCTGCCTTTGTCAGTTGATAGAGTAGCCCATGCTTAACAATCTCCAGGTCCAGAGGGAGGGATCCCGTTAGAGCCTGGAGTGCGTGGGTACTTACAGTGTTACATGCTCTCGAGATGGTTAAGAGTATGTGTCGCTGTGTAGTCTCCAATTTTTTCCGGTTCACTGCAGTGGTAGCCTTGCGATACCATATTCCAGAAGCATATGTAATCGCTGGCAGGAAAATAGCTTTATAGTAGAGGCTGAGGGTTTTTCGCCTCAAACCCCATTCCTTGCGTGTGATTCGCGCAAAAAGTGCGGAGTATCCTCTAATTTTCTTCCGTAAGTGCACTATATGTGGTGTAAAGCTCAGGTTTTTGTCTAGTACGACTCCAAGGTGCTTTAATTCGGTGGTAAGCTTGATTGTGTTACCTTGTATCTTGATTTGAGGGGGTCGTCTGGTGTCTAGGGCTCCTTTTAATAATATAGATCTTGTCTTCGAGGATGAGATCTTCAAGTTATCGTTGTTAGCCCAGTCCTCTAGAGTTTCTATTGCTCTGTTGGCGGTGTTCTCCAGTTGCGCCCTAGATCCCCCAGGCAGCATCAGAACCACATCATCTGCATGTTCCATAGTAGGGGACCCAGGACAAAGCCCCGGAGACATCTTCTGTAGATTTGGCGCGTAACTTTGCTATATGGTGTCCTGATGGTTATGCTCCGCTGTGATACATATTTTTTTATGCATTGGTACAGGTTGCTAGGGAGATTTGCTGTACGGAGTCTGCCGAGGACGCTTGGCCACGAGAGTGCGTCAAACGCCCTGGAAATGTC
This sequence comes from Mastigoproctus giganteus, assembly GCF_048544385.1. NCBI lineage: Eukaryota > Metazoa > Arthropoda > Arachnida > Uropygi > Thelyphonidae > Mastigoproctus > Mastigoproctus giganteus. The sequence goes on from NC_143578.1 coordinate 214,249,783, forward strand.
CACTGAGATGGCTAAGAAATATTTTCTGTACGTACACTTTGCGCCTTCAATCATGTTCTCCAGTGCATCAACAATGGAACGACTCTTTCTGAATCCATATTTTTTTGGGGACAGTAAGTTGTCAGTGTTGTAATATGTTTCTATTCTTTGTCTTAGAAGATGTTCAAACAACTTGTTTATTACTGACAAGAGAGCGATGGGTCTATAGGAATCTGGTTGGTTATGGGGTTTGCTGGAATTTTTCAAAATTAGCCTGATGTTTGCCATTTTCCAGTCTGTTGGGAACCATCCACGCTGGAGACAATGGTTAAGTAGATCAAGGAGAAGCTCTGGATTGTATCTGCCACGTTTTTTTACAATTTTCGGTTCTAGCAAGTCTAGTCCCGATGATTTTCTGTCTCTCAGTTTTGATGCTCTGATACTGAGTTCTTCGGCTGTGAATGGAGGCTCCTGCTGTTGCGTGGTGTAACTTTTGTTGTCTTCACACAGTTGTATTTGCTGCGTAGTGGATGGAGCAGGTGGCTGTTTGAATATTATATCAAGTATATTATTTATCGATGCGTGTCAACTCGAGGTTTTAGTTCCAAGAGGGGTCTTTGTGGATGGAATCACTTCACCTCTGGGGAGCTTGTTGGTAGTTACCTTTGAAGACTAACCTCCCCACCCAGGGATCCGAGTTGCCAAAAGTAAAAACAAGGTCTTCCCACGATTTTCGTTTGCGCTTCCTAATTAATGCGGTGTAGCTATTCCGGACTTCCCTGTACTGCTGCCTGAAGGCTTCTACCTCAGCCTCTGACCATGATCTGCGAGCGCGCTGGAAAGTTTTTCGTCTGTGATTTAATTCACGTCTTAGGGCTTCTAGCTCAGGGCCCCACCAAGGGACTGCACCCGGTTTGGGGTTCTTCCTTTTGATGGAGATGTTGCAGGCCAATGTGATCATGTCTGTGACAGCACGTTGGTGTTGGTCTGGATTTAGTGGTTGGAAATCACTTATTTGAAGCCTGTGACAGGAGTCCGCCAGCACCTCGTTGAAGAGGTTCCAGTCTGCCTTGGCGAGGGCATATCTATGCATTATCTGTCTGATTATTGGTGAGCAAGCAATGGACTGTTTCAGCTGGAACGCAATGGCCCGATGGTCGGATGTTGTCCATGAATCATGTACCGTCTAGTTCGAGAGATATCGTGGCAGTGATCTGGTTGCAAGTGTCACATCGATTGTGGCCTCCGAAAGAGTACTGGAAAAGGTTGCTGGGTTGGTTGGTTGATTTATTACGGTGAGAGTGGAATATGCAAGGAATTCCTCCAGTCGCCGGCCATTCCCACGTCGGTCTACAGTCTCACTGTGCCACAGCTGGGAGCGGCAATTAACATCAGCGCCGATTACGAATTTTGCGTTGGGAAGTTCTGCAAGGACTGTCTACATACATCTAATTGCAGGTAGGATGTCTTTCCCTGGCCTACAATACTGCGACACGACGGATAATTCTCCTAGAGATGTAATAAGGTGCACACATGCAGCCCAGGCTGAGCAAAAGTGTACGATTTTCGTCACCGGAATATTAGGATTAGGACCGCTGCAGCGGCCTATGGGATATCTCCATCCACTTAGGTGATCTTGTAATTTAGGGGGTACCCTCTGACTTCCTTATTATGCGTGTAGGGCTCTTGTATTAGGATAACGTCTATGTTCTCTTCGTCAGCTTTTTTGCTTATTTGGTCTACTACCGCTCGAGCACGCTGCGCGTTAATTTGCAAAAATCTCCTTCGTGTTATAGCGTTTATGCGGCGTACCCCTCATCGGTTCGGGCCTGGTGTTTGCTCTTGTATTTTAGGTAGACAGAGCATGTATTATCCATGATTGAGTTGTTATGTTGCATTTTCTGTGCCTTGTAGTTCGCACAGACGGGCTAGGCGGATTTATTAGGGCATGTTTTGTATTTGTGCCCTTTTTCGGCACAGTGCGTACAGGTTGGTTCAGTCTGTGTGCATGTGTGTGTGGTGTGGCCGGAGCGGCAGCACTTAAAACACTTGGGGACAGCCACATGATCTTTAAAACGGTGGCTTCCCCATTGAATGTAAACTCTGTTTTGTTTACTTATTTTTTGCCATACTGATGGGGCAAGCTCGACCACCCGGTTGGTGGCATTTCCATTCCTAGATCTTGTTTTATATTTCGGGGTTAGTAGTTGATCCATTTCCTCGTCCGGAAAGTCCTCCTTATTTTCTATAATATAACACCTCTTTAAGTTCATCCGGGGTCAGGTCTTTGTTGACATCAAAAATTATTATTGTCGGGCCTTTTTTCTTGGAGTTTCAGCCACTGTTCCCAGCGACTGAATTTTTGGGTTACTGAGGATTTTGGCTAACCCTTCCTGTGTCTCCGTTTCTATAACTACTCCGGTGTTTCTGGTCTTGCGTATTGATTGAATCTTTGTGGTTTTCAGATCCTTGTTTAACTTGGTGATTATAGTTGCGTGGCCAACCGCCTCCCCCAGCTGCCAGCTAAGGACCAAAGAAGGAGAAGAAGAAGAAGAATTCCCTCACTTGTCTTGGGTGCGTCATCTGTAGCAGGCTTTAGTATGACAAGATTTGGTTGCTGGAGTAAAACGGTTTCTTTCCTCGTTGTCATTTGTTTACTAGTAGTTGCCGATTTATTGGAAGGTTTCCTCAGCGTGTCTGCGTAGGTTGGGGCACGCTGTCGCATGTGGTTTGCCCTATCCATGAGAAAAGCTTCCAGTTTAGCGTTGGCCTTTTCTTGTTCCACGTGGGTGTTCATTAATATAGTCTCCATCTTTGTCCATATATTGACAATCTCACTACGGAGGCCTGTTGTGATACAGATGATAGGAAAGTGATCGCTCCCGCGAGGGTTATTAGTAACGGTCCAGTCTATGAGAGGAAATATCACTGGAGAGCATATTGAAAGATCAATAGCAGAAGTTGAGCCAGATGATAAATGCACGTATGTGTGAGCACCTGTGTTTAAAATTGTCAGGTTATGTTTATCTAAAATTTTTTCAATTATCTGTCCTCTGGAGTCAAGATGTTGAGAACCCCATAGCGGGTGATGGCCATTCCAGTCACCCATAATACAAAAGGGAGCAGGTATTTGCATTACTAAATTATCTAAATCAGCAAAGGTGTATGTATGATTTGGTGATAGATACAAAGAAACTAATGTTATTGTGATTCCAAAGGTGACACGGACAGCAATAGCCTCTAAAGATGTTTGCAGGGGGATAGGTCTAGAGGGCACTGAAGAGTTCACTATGAGTGCTACTCCTCCATGAGCTAAATTAGATGAGTTTCTATCTTTTCTATACATATTGTAATGCTTAATTTTCATAGATATTGCATTTGTGAGATTTGTTTCTTGAATGCATACTGCAACAGGCTTGTATTCAGATAGGAGATCGTAAAAATCGTCAAAGTTAGCACGAAGCCCACGACAATTCCATTGAATAATTGTATCCATTGTTTGGTTTTAGCTAGTGTCTGTTAACTTCCGTGAGGTAGTTTGCTTACGCCTGTCAATTTTTCCTTTATCCTTCTTTGAGAAGACTGGTCTGCTTGTGTCAATGTCACCTTCTGGATGAATTTCAAGAAATGTGTCATCTTCATCCGCTTTTTCATCAGTGTCCATGGTATCAGATCTGAATGTGTGCGTATCAGTTCTTTCAGAGCTCTTAGTTTGTACTTTCGGTTGCTGATTGGGATTCTTATCTGGAGGTATTGTTACCGGAGTATTTACTTCTTGGGTTGCATATTTGGAGGGAGATTGTTCTTTTAATGAAGTAAGTAATGATTTCGCCCAACCAGATATAGAGATATTTGGAGGGACGGAGCAGTCAGTCGGAGTTGATATTGTGCGTAGCTGTTGAGTAACTGAGGCATATGTAGATGATTTAGTAGGGATTGCAAAGTGTTTCTTTGCCTCTTGATATGACACTTTATTCTCTATTTTATATCTCTGAATGTTCTTCTCTCTTTTCCATTGGATACAGTCCTTAGAGAAGGCAGAATGATTTCCCTGGCAGTTAGGACAGTTTTGGGTTTCATTATTACAGTCCGTATGTGTGTGTTCTTTTGAACCACAAGAAGCACAAGTGACTATACCTCTGCACATAGTTTGCGAATGACCGAATTTTTGGCACTTAAAGCACCGAACTGGGTTGGGAATGTACGGTCGAACATGGCATCTGAGATATCCAGCTTTTATAGTTGTGGGGAGATTTGGTGACTTAAATGTCAATATGACTCTTCGTGTAGGGACAGGCTCTCCATCTTTTTTGATGATAATTCTTTTTGCCTGGACTACATTTTGATTGCTTAATTCAGAGACAAGTTCATCCTCTGATACATTTAGAAGATCCCCATTCAGATATTACCCCTTTAGAGGAGTTCAAGGTAGCATGTGGGGTAACCTTTGTGGGAATTCCACCAAAGGTAGATATTTTCAAGAGTCTTTCAGCATGTCTGTGTTCACTCATCTCCACTAATAGGTCTCCAGATCTTAGTCGCCGAACCATTTTTGGAGGCCCAGCCACATTTTCGAGACATTTCTGAATCAAAAATGGGGTGAGTTTACTCAATGGTTGGTCTGTGGAGGAATGTAATATTAAGAAGAGAGGAGCAGAAAAATCTGTCCCTTCTTTTTTTTGTCTCTTAGCATGGGATTTATTCACATTATCATGGTCGTCATGTCTAATTGAATCTGGATCAAGAGATCCATAGTAGGACTGTTTTGTGTTGTCCATAGTTGCTCCTTTTAGTCCCGGGAGAGTGGATTTCTCCTCCCAGGCTTCCAGCCCCGCCACGTGGAGGCAGGAGCGGTGCCACCAGTGACCAAGCGATAAGGTTGTTAGTGTTAGTGCGTTAGTAGATTAGTTTTATATACAAGAAGAAAGGTGGCTTTCCCTTCTGTTGAGTAAGCTGACTTCTTTACTTTAGAAGAGCAAAATTATATAACTTTGGAAATTAGAAACTAACGTTCAACTACAATCAATCGCTCTTTTAAGAAAATCGCTTTCAAATCACTATAGAATCGCTTTAGTCACTCACTTGGCACTCGGGGCCAAGATTAGGAGCACAAGATACACAAGGTATATTACTAAGCGCCACCTGGCGGATCTCCAGAAGCACAGGACTAATAATCGAAACTGAAAATAGGGAAGATATAAAGACAATAACGAAAAAACAAAACTTGCCAAGTTATGGCTAACAGAGGAGCCGCCAAAAAAGCGTGGGCTGCAATTATAATATTTGATGTAGCCAAAGACGTAACGCCTGAACTACTAGCAACTGAAAATTTAACCAGAAATCTTAGGAATTTAGCTCAGGAAGCATAAGAAAATTGCACGGTAACACCAAGGTGTTCAACCGGTACCAAATCGGTAACCAATAGGAAATGGGTAGTTGAACTAGACCCATCTGCATAGCAACAGCTGAAAAACTGCAACAGAATATATATAGAATGGGAATCCCACCGGTTCCGGGAGCATGCAGCAGTGCCGAAATGCTAGTGGTGCTGCAAGTTCGGACACACAACCCACACCTGTACTCAGAGAACGCTGCCTGTGGCCACTGTCTGGCAAGGGCCATTGAGTACAAAATTTGCCCAAACAGGGAACAGGATCCAACCTGTTCCAATTGTAAAGCAGCCAAAATGGAACACACACATTCGATCTGAACTGCCTGGTCTATATCAAAGCAAAGGGTCAATAACAAAAGAGAACCGACTATGGAGACAAACAATAAGAAATATAGTACATCCAAAATAGAGATCATCCAACAAAACGCGCAAAGAGCCAGAGCAGTGGCAGAACAGCTAAGGATAAAAGCTGACGAAATCAATGCAGACATTCTCATACTCCAGGAGGCGTACACCCACTCTAAACGGGTGTGTGGATACCCAATCACATATAAGATAGTACATGTCTGGATTGCGCACCACTACCGCCGCCCAAGGGGCGGCGGTAGTGGTACGCAATCCAGACTACACAGTCACGAAAGTTAAACAACTGTGCTCGTCATGGGCAGCGTGTGCCCACGTATTGACGCCTCTAGGCCAGTTCTACCTAGTAGCAGTGTACTGTAGACCGGGGGAGGACATTGCCCGAGCTACACAATATATTCAAGCTTTGGTGGCAATGCTCCCGGACCACAAAATAATCATATGGGAATGACAATTGCCGATCTCCACCTGGCACATGTGGACATGTGTGTGTATAGGTAGGGTGGCTCCTAGAACGTCCGTTCAAATCCACCTCGTTTCTTTGTACGTTGAACAGACTCTGCAAAACCGGCCAGCATGTAATAGTGCAATGTTCGTGTAGTTTAATGCATGTTATGTTGTTGTGTTATGCTGACCTCTTGGCTACCCAGAAGTAGCTATCACCAGGAAGGCTGCTTCTAGATACTCGTCCACACCACGGGAAAGTGGGCCAGTTCCAGTAGATGGGACGCATAAGGTCCCAGGTTATGAGACAACAACACTTAAAAAAAAAAATCCTCTGGGGGCCCAATCCAGGGCTTTAAAAAAAAAAAATAAATATAAATATATATATATATATATATATATATATATATACACTGTATATATATAAAAATAAATAAATAAAAAAAGTAATAATAATAATAATAAAAAATTAAATAAATAATAATAATAAAAATAAAAATCCTCCTCATCATTACCATTAGTCTCTTGGGCATTCTGGACATACTTCAGTAATCTTTCCAACACAATATTCTGGTTCAACTGTTTAACTGGTGTTTCGTCAATTCAAAGGCTCCCTTTGCAAAATCCTGGAATAATTGAAATACACTCCTATTCGATAAAAACATCTCTTCCCGACCTAACTAATTCTCAGCAATGATTTCCCTGATTATTTCCCTGACATTATCATAAATTGTACACACATACAATATATGGTGCCAACTTTCAATCTCACCACAAAAACAGAGATCTGTATCTGAAAGTCCCAACTGAAATAATTTCGCATTCATCGAGCCGTGACCTGTTACTAAAAATGATGTTTGTAAACATGGTGTAAACCAGCTTCGAACTGTTCTGTCACTTAAAAAGGTAACATCCGAAATAAATTTCTTTGTCAGTCGACCAGAAGATACAGTGTCCCATCTTGTTTGCCACAAGTTAACAATCTCATTTAAACATCTTCTCTTCTCCCTCTTAATGTCAGAATTTATGTCAACTTCTATGCCAACAAGTCTAGTAGATATTTTCTTCTTAATGCCATAGCACAGCCCTCGATAAACCACGAACAAATCCAAGGGGACTGCCCCAGCCATCACTTGAAGTGCAGTCGTAGCTATAGTCGTTATACATACCCTTGATATACTGAGAAGCATTGTTCTTTGTAGTGAGTTTAAGTAGGAGATGGGTCACTTTGAACCACACTGACCAGGGGCGGCGGCCGCCAGGTGGCGCTGCAGTCGAACTGTCCCGCCCCCCGCCCGCTAGAGGGCGCACCAAGCTGACCAGGGGTGCCGCTAGGTGGCGCTGCAGTCGAAACATCCCCCCGCTAGAGGGCGCATCGAACTGACCGGGGGGGGCGGTCTACCCCCCGCTAGAGGGCGTATCGAACTGACCAGAGGGCGCATCGAACTGAGGCTGTGCTTATATTATTTTGCATTTATCGCTGCTGAAAGATATACTTTTTTAGAAGTTAATGTATGTTTTCTTGCTTAGTTGAAACCGTGTGAACGCATTGTTTTTTGGTTATTCCTTCCAGGAATTATAACTAATCTCTAAATTGTATTAGCACGTGGCCCTGCAAGTGTGTAATTAACCTTGTTTATTGAAATTCTGTGGGTTATCAGTTCCTATTTATTTATATTTCCAAACATCAGTGAACAATTAGCTACATAGATTTATTATTTTACATACCTAAGCATTGCTGAATTCTAAATTATATTTTAGAACACTTGGGGGAACTTGTGATTATATTTCCGGATCGATCTTATTGTTTGAAATTCCTATTTATAAACTTTAAACAGGCAATTTGTTTTTTTACAAACATCTCTGAACAATTAGTATAAAGCTAAGTGTAAATTTATTCGACTAATTTTAGATTATTCCTACTATTTTCTCTTAAACCCCCAATTAAATGATCGTTATTGTTTTTTAAGAAAGCTGGATTATTGGTAATATGTACTTTATACTTTCAACCAATAAATTTCATGATTTTTTGTAAGTTAAGAATAATTTGAATTTAATTTTTTAAAATTATAACCTTTTGCTGAATATCTTTTTAATAGGGTTTAGGAGACATCAGTGTGCTAATGAATGTTTACCCCAGTGCTCTCATTCAGATCGATCATTCACAGGAACATTGTGTACAGTTGAACTTGACCTTGCAGTATCCCATGGTTACAAAGTGCTACAATTTTATGAAGTATGGCATTTTTCTGAAAAATTCTTACCCTCGGGCCAGCCTGAAGCTTCTTGTTTCACCTTGAGGAAAGTGTCCATGTACGGCCCGAATAAATTTTCGAATTTTTCAGAAAAATGCCATACTTCATAAAATTGTAGCACTTTGTAACCATGGGATTGATTCCATATGGAATCCAGTGCTGGATTCCATAATTCCAAGTACAGCCAATATTCACCAAATAAGCACAAGCATGAAAGTAGGCAAAAACTAAATAGGTACATTCAGACCCGCAAAGGTGTTTATATAGGTTATACACCTACCAATCATCAACGAAATTTGCCGTCACGTGTTCTAAAAGCTCTGGACAATCAACGAGATCACCGTCACGTGGTATTAAAGAGTGGGCCAATCGTGAACAACGATTATCATCACGTGGTATTAAAGAGCGGGCCAATCATGAACAACGATTATCATCACGTGGTATCAAAGAGCGGGCCAATCATGAACAACGATTATCATCACGTGGTATAAAAGCGCCGGTCAGAGTCAACTGACCACAGACAGTTCCAGGAAATGGATCAAAAATCAGCACTCATCGATTTCCAGATGTTTCTAAATTCTGATGGAAATTATTTTATAAAGGAAGTTGCATTTTTTGACGGTGAAAATTTATTTAGTAATGTAATGTACCCGCCATGTGGGTGGAATGAATTACCAAACGCAATTAAGAGACAAAATATTTGGATTTTTAAAAACTGTCATCAATTACCATGGAATTTGGGTTTCATTCAACAAAAAGATTTAAGGATGTGGTTGGATATGGTCACTTCAGAGTGTAGTATAATTTATGTGAAAGGAGAAGAAAAGAAACACATTTCGTCAAAATATACCAATGCATCTGTAATTAATTTAGAAAAAATCGGCTCTCCACAAAGAAAGGAAATTCAGCTTGAAACGACCCCTTGTTTATTTGATCACAATACTTATTTTTGCGCTCATATAAACGTGCAATTATTTTTTTATTGGCTACAAAACAAATTAAAATAATGTAAAAAATAAACTATGTAATTAGGAATTATGTTCCGAGAATTTTCTCAAAGGACTATAACGTCATAAGACTTGTTATACCGTGCATGTTGAACAAAACCTTTCTCTTTGAATTCCAAGAATTACCCCAAAAGGATTATGACATCATAAGACTTGTTAGGCCATGCAAAGGATTTTAATCACGATTGAACATGTTTGTACGCACCTGTTTTTGATTGGCTGAAAACTAGGGTGATATTTGGTTTAAAAAGGGTTTATGATTTGTGCTCATTTCAGTTCTCTCTCTAGCCATGGCGTCTAAGTTTTGCTATTACAGGTTCTATCGCTCTGTGTCTTCAAAAGGGCTTGTCCGGGTTGGTTTTGTAAATTTTAAACCCTGTGTTCAGTTGGAGTCCGATTCTAATGTAATTGTTATTAAGTGTGAAGAATGGATGCTGCTTCAAAAGAAACTTCCGGAATTTACAAAATATTTGAACCGAAAAGAAGATGCAGAATAAGTGAAAATCTGGCAACAGTGTGTGGGAATGGATTTTTGACTATTCGTCGTATAGAGAACAACCATATTAACGATGTTAAACTCGATGATTTCGAGGTGCAAACTTTATCAATTAAAACCATATCCATTCGAAAACGACTGCAGCTTTTACAGGAGGAAGTGGCTATCTTCAAACTTATGGGTGATATTATTGTTTCACGTTTATATCAAGCTCGTGACGTGTTCCTAAAAAGGAAACTCTTCCAAACCAATACTTTCTTGAACGGCGCTGAGGATGAAAATTTCATCGATATTTATGAATTATATTTAAAGACTGAATATCCTTATGATGTTGTTCGTGAATTCGACGGGGAAAAGAAAGGTAAAGGACTCTTCTCACAATTCGATTCTTATCAAATATTCAATGCTGTAAATTCAATGTTATCTGAACTGAGATCCATGTTGTTAGACCAAGCACGTGCTCATTTTTATTATTAGTTTCCCTTGTGCATACTGAAGAGAGAGCGGTGTGTCAAGATTTTATCAGAATAATGATTCCTTTGTAAATAATTTTGTTAACAGTGTTCAATAAAAGACTTCGTTCATTATAATTCTGTGTCTTCCTTAAAAGTTATATTTAAAATCACTTTCAACTGACAAAATACTACCATTGATTTGTTAATGAATACTTTAATTATGTTCAAATAATACCATTGATTTGTTCATGAATACTTTATATTCAAATAATACCTTTGATTTGCTCATGAATACTTTAAAAAATACCATTGATTTGCTCATGAATACTTTAAAAAAATACCATTGGTTAAACATATTGTTTATGAATACTTTAATTATATTCAAATAATACCATTGATTTTTACATGAATACTTTAAAAAATACCATTGATTTGTTCATGAATACTTTAATTTATTGCCTGTTGTTTAAAATAGTCTTCTCATTTAAAATTCTTTTAAAAATATACCAACCAGCAGCAAAATTTAAAAAAACACCTTCAAGTTCATGGGGGAACAAAACCCTCTCTTTGAATTCCAAGAATTACCACAAAGGATTATGACGTCATAAGACATGTTACACTATGCGTGTTTTAACATTGTGCGACAGTACCGCCGCATAGCGGCGGGGGTGAGAAGAGCAAGGGAGGAACAACCCCCGTCAGTATTGTTGAAAGTATTTCGTGGAAGCGCCACCTGGCGGCAAAGATGGGGGAGGGGTGAAGACCACCTGCCGACAAAATCGGTTCAAAGTGTTTCGATGGCAGCGCCACCTGGTGACGGAGGTGGGGATGCAGAAGACCACCCGCTGACAAAATCGGTTAAAAGTTTTACGATGGCAGCGCCATCTGGCGGGGGTTGAAGACCGCCCCCCCCGGTCAGTTTGGTGCGCCCTCTAGCGGGCGGGGGTAGACCGCGCCCCCTGGTCAGTTCGATGCGCCCTCTAGCGGGGGAAATGTTTCGACTGCAGCGCCACCTAGCGGGACCCCCTGGTCAGCTTGGTGCACCCTCTAGCGGGCGGGGACGGCAAAGTTCGACTGCAGCGCCACCTGGCGGCCTCCCCCCTGATCAGTTTGGTTCAAAGTGACCCCTCTCCTACTAGTTTAATTTAGCCTGAAATCTAACAAGAGCCACTCTGTGAGACCAAACTCCCGCTGCATACGTAACCATAGGCAGAAACACCACCTTATAATATAAAAATAAAGTTTTATTGGACACACCCCAATCTCCTCTTGATACTCCTATAATATAACCGGCAAATTTCCTGATCTTGCTATGTAGATATGTTATATGCGCATAACAAGAGAACTTGTGATCAATAATGAGCCCCAAGTATTTAGTTTCAGAAACCATAGTCAACTGTCTCTCATTTAATTTTATTTGCGGCGGTCGTCCCAAATCAAGTTTTGTTTTAAAAAGCATCATTTTGGTCTTTTGGGGGCTAATGGTAAGCTTAAATCCTTGTGCCCAGGTATTAACATCATTTATTACACGGTTTGCATTTTACTACAAATCGTGTCGTGATTTGGAACGATTAATGTCACAATTGATGTGACATCATCAGCAAAAGCTATCACGTGACAATTTACTTGTGGTCGAACCAGCCAGTTCTGTAGCACCAAATTCCAAATGGAAGGACCTAATACAGAGCCCTGAGCGCAACCTCGCGTGATTTGTCTTTGAAGGAGAAAATGTTTAGACCTTACAGTCACATATCTCTCAGAAAAATAACTCCTGAACAGACTGTATAACTGCTTAGAACACTCAGCACGACACAGTTGAGAAAGAGCTGCCTCCCACCATACTGAGTCGAACGCACCTTCAAAATCTATATATAGCAAGTTCATATTTTGAATCAGAGTTTGAAATGTATGTATGAAAGTCCAGAAGAGCATCCTCACGCGATTTCCCCGGGGTAAAACCATACTGATTAGGTGTAATCATGTCATGGCGTTCTAACAATCCTTGTAAACGTATTGCCATTAGCCTCTCTAACACTTTCCCCAGATTAGCCAACAAAGCAATTGGACGGTACGACTTAGGCTCAATTAAAGGTTTCCCAGGCTTCCTAATTAGCCTCAATAAAGCAATCTTCCATTTCAATGGAAACAGTCCTTCCTCTAAGCACTTATTATATAACAGAAGTAACATGTTAGGTTTCAACTTGAAAAACCTCACTATAAATGCATTCTCAATCAAATCTATTCCTGGACATTTTGCAAAATTAAGTTTCTTTAAGAGCCCTGCCAGTTCATCTATTGTAAACGTCATGGTATTGCCTCTAGCTACATAAAACTGATTTTTTCTCCGCAGTTCGGATTGGCACTGTGAGTCTAAGATGGGATCGTCAACTGGGAACAGCCTGGTTAATATTGCATCTACTGAATCCTCCCAGCCAATAGCCTCAGTAGAATCCTCTTGAATTGTATTAAATACCTCCAAACTTCTCAGTTTATCCCTTGACAACTTATATAGCAAATCCCAGGGATCATTTCTCCCCGATTCTTTTACAAACAATCGCCAGGTTTCTCTCTTCCGAGTTGCCATGGTTCTCTTTTAATTATTCTTAAGAGATACGTAATTTTCATGCAATCTAACTACCTCAGAATGACCCCAGTTCCGATGCCGCTGGTACTGTCTCCTAGCTCGATATACAGCCTGTCGTAAGACAGTCAGTTCGTTTGTCCACCATGGGCAGGATTTTAGTTTAATAACCTTCTTCCTACCTGACTAATATGCCGCTCTTACTATTGAATCCTCTATAGTATTAGCTAAATATATTGCAGATTCACGAACTATCTGTTGTTGTTTATCCGAGGAAAAGTCCCGAAGAACAGAAGCTTCATACATGGACCAATCAAACGATTTCAATGAAAACCGAACAATGTGCGGTATCCGATCTTGAGTACCAGTTAAATCCAGCACATTCTTCATATAAAACAATATGGCTCGATGATCACTTGATGTCCAATCAGACATTACCTTCCAGTTACAAATACAATGTCTAATACCAGAAGTTGTTATAGTTAAATCAATATTAGATTCACCCATTGGTCCACAGAAAGTAGACAGTTGATTTGACTTGTTCATTACAAATAAATTATGGCTCGATAAAAACTCTTCCAGCAATGAACCTCTCATGTCAGATGTTGCACTATACCACAATGGAGACTTTGCATTAGTGTCTGTCGAAATAATCACTTGTTTAGGTCTTAAAATGAGCAACACATACTCTAAATAATCCACGCAATTATTAAAGTCCATTGAAGGAGCACAATTCGGAGATATAAAATAGAATTGAACATTTGCCGAGACCACCATAACACATGTAGCGAACTGGTTGCATAACCTATGAACAACCACTACGTCTAGATCTCTATTATTGACCACAATTCCAGTTTTAGGCTCTTCCTGCACCGGTTGTATTATTCGTGACGTTAAGGGATAACCAAATATTCTAGATGTTTGCTCACCTGGAACTCTAGGCCAATAAGGTTCCTGTATTGCCACCAAATCAATTTGAAAATCCTCACTAATCTTCCTAATCTCGTCTGCTACCAATTTCGAACGTTGTCCATTAATCTGCATTATTTTAATTCCTGTAGTATAAAAAACTTCAGCTAACTCAGTATCTTCTTCCAACTCTTCCCCTCTCTCTTCGTTCATTACAGCTATTCATTAGCAGTCCGAGTTCGTACCATTTCCAGTGCTCTTTGATATTCTGGACATCTACCTTCCCTTACTGAATGACAAAAATCCCGCTTACGGCGCTTGCAGTTAGCACAGCTTGGCTCCTGATCTTTGTTTGGGCATTCAGCGTATACATGCCCCCCTTTTGCACTATGACCACAAGTAGGGGGGCTGTGAGTACAATATTTCATAACGTGTCCATATCCAAGACATAGAAAGCATCTGGAAACTATAGTAAAGGGGCGGTGCCTATGCGCACTTACTGCCAAGTATAAACATTCCAATGTGGATATAAGCTTATATAACCTTGGTGAGAGAGTAATAACCTAGTGTACAAAAGCTGTACTTCTAGACTTGGTCGTAAACCTAAAACTTATGTCTTACTTAACTTCCTCGAACGTGATCCCGCATTCTTCCAAATTCTTACAGTATAATTCTTCAATGATATCTTCCTAACTTAACTCCTTAGGAATATCATATATAATCACAGATGGGTTGCCCTTTTTGGGAACACCCGTTGTTATTCCAACAGACGCCAAAGAATCCGATGCAGCTATATTCACCAAATCCGTCTTTATAGCTGTTTCTAATAAAACACCTTTATTTCGCACCAACCGCAGAGCTAGGACTTTCTCTGCCTTAAATTCATTTTTTAAAGCATTTGCCACAGCAGTTTTCACTTCAGAACTCGATTTAAGCTCACTACTATCAGAAGCTCGAAGAATTATAAGATTTTCCCCAAACTTGGGTATTCCTTCCTTAGGACGAGCACCACTCGCTATCTCCGCATAAGTAAGCTTTACTTTCACCCCCTGCACTTGCGCACGATCTTGACTACCTATTACACCCTCCTCTTCACTCACTACTTCTTTGTGGGCCTCAATCTTACTATAAGGCTCAGACGAAAATGTTTGAATTAAATGTTCTAATAAATTCGCCCGTTTACTGATCTCAGCATTTAAAGCTCGAAGAATCATAAGTTTTTCATTTTCTATTAATACAGCCGTAGTCGCTGTTTCTAACTTAGCCCATTTGTCCATAATTATGTCTCCTGCCTTCTTTGTAATCTTATTAACTTCTGCCAAGAGGAAGCTCCTAATATCTTTCCTCATTTTAGAGATCCCCTCACGCATTGACGATATATCTTGTACATTGTATAGCTCATCAGTCATAGTTTCAACATCCTGACTTGGTATAAGTTGCACCTCAGTATTCGCAGCTACTTGTTCTCTAACTTCCTCTTCATGCGCTAACTGAATATTCGTATTCCCATAAGCTCTAAACTGATCCTGACTACGTCCTCGAGAGTATGCAAATTCCCCATATTTTATAAACTCTTCCCGCGTCTGTGGCATTTTAGGTGGCAGTAGGGGGGAACCGTCCTCCCCTGTATCAGATCCCACTGTATGCTTCCTAACTGTTCCACTTGATCCTTCCATAATTCTTATTAAATTCAATTATCCAGCTACACAGCTAACAATATGTTAGTTCTTACTATTATTTTCAAACAGTAAACTCAAACTAACTACTTTGCAGTTAAAACTAATCAACTGCTAGATTATCAAAAAAAAAAAAAAAAAAACACATGCAGAGCAATAAACCAGTACGCTATTCTTTTCTACTGATCCCTACTGATATTAATAAACATTAGTTTCCAAAAATAAATAGTTTTCAAACAAAACAGTAATTCTGAATATGTATAATCAAACTACTCCTCCCACCTCATAAAAGCCGGAACAACCGCAACTATCTCTATCTGCTATGAGGCGAAGAAAACACGGAGCACAGTAGAAATGCCCACCTGGCACAGCCTTACTCCGGACAGAACCGGAACTCGGAACGGGCAAATACCAGAATACTTTTCCAACTCCCCGATCGTGGTATTAATTAGTCCGCAACAACTGCCCACGTTCTGTAACATGGTGTGGGAGGCCAGAATCAACGTCACGCTGTCCACTAGGAACGTCAAAGGCTATATAAAAGACTGGCTTGTTTGGAATTCGTGAACAACGTCCGATCACAGAGTGGTTACCTGTCAGATAGCAAGGTCACTTGAGAGAGCCCCAATATCCAAGCAAATACAAAGCTATTATGCCATTCGCAAAGCAAATTGGGAAAGCTTTAAGGAAATCCTAATACCAGCAACGGCCGAACACCTAACTGACACAAATAAGCTCGAGGAACCCAATAAAACCCAAACCGAAGTAACCAAGATAACAACAGAAGCCAGCAATGGAGCTATAAAAAGAAGCTAGCAATGCAGCAATAAAAAGAAGAAGCCCGATCCGAGGGGCTGTCCCCTGGTGGTCCCTGGAAATTCAACAGCTCAGACGGAAAACAATTAAAAGAAGAAAATATTTCCAACGGACAATGCGCACATGGCCGGCTCATGAGGTTGAATCTTTAAGGGAAAGATATAGAGAAGCCAGAAACAGCTACACAAATGCCACCGTTAAGAGCAAACACAAGGCCTGGGGACTTTTGTCAGCACAATAGGGAACACCGAACCCTAAGGAATGGTATACAAAATGCTCACGAATAAACTTTCAAGGGGGGAAGTCATTTCAACCACCCAGACACCACAAGGTGATTATACCACCACGTGGCAACAATCTATAAGCAATATATCGGATGCCATTTTACCGAAACCAATAAAGCCAACACTGCCAGAGCAACTTATCATCTGTCAAGATAATGAAGCTTACTCAACAGACACACAGGAGCCACCCTTCACACAGAATGAATTACAAAAGTCAACCCAGATAAGAAACAATAAATGTCCAGGCCTGGACTACTTAGAACCCAAAATTATTAAGAAGACTGTGGAGATCGTTCCAGACATCCCGTTACACCTCTATAACAGCTGCTTGCTAAGGGCATCTTCCTCAAAAAATGGAAGACAGCAAAGGTAAAATTAATCCCCAAAAATTCGAACAAACCACCCCACCTGCCAAACTCCTATCGGCCAATAGCCCTACTGCCGGTTGCAAGCAAACTGCTAGAAAGACTATTCTACACAAGGATAAATCAGCATTACCAGACAGCGAAACTCACAGAGACATCGCAATACGGATTCAAGCAGGGTTCCTCTACTGTGGAGGCCTTGCGTAGCGTATCGGAATCAGCAGAAAACTAACTGCAATAATAAATATCTGCTACGCAGCTCCGTGGACTTCGCTCGGGCGTTCGACACCATTTGGTGGCCGAGCGTCCTGGCAAGACTAAGGGAGGCACACATGCCGATCAACTTATACTCCAGAATTAGGTTATATCTCTCCGAGAGGCGCATCATCGTGGAAGCACCTTGTGGTAGAGAGAATTGTGTTGTCCGAAGGGGCTGACCCCAGGGTTCTGTTCTGGGGGACTCTTGTGGAATATGATTCTGGAAGGATTCTTGGCTTTGGACCTCGGCGATGTGCGCTCCCCAACACTTTACAGATGATTTGATCGTCGCCATCCTGCGGACAGCAGGGCCCAGCAAGAGAAAAAGGTCAATCACGCAATGCTGATATTGCAAAACTGGACCAGAATCCACTGCCTGACGATATCAACAACAAAGACGTCCTCCATCCTGCTAAAAGGCAAGCTTGATATACGTAGGCCGCCACAAATAAAGGTGGGACCTACCACAATAAAATTAGTGACCCAATTAAAATATTTAGGGGTTATACTGGATGGTATTCTTTCCTTTATACCCCATCTGACTTCTATCAGAGCCAAAATTAAAAGATACTCTGTTGGCTACGATCGCCAGGCAGGACTGGGGGTTAAATCAATGCACCTTGTCATTGGTTTATAAACCAACCTTTCTACCGATCATCACTTGCGCTTCAGCGATATGGTTTTCGAAACAGCAACTGTAGTAAACCGACGCATCCTTTATGCAACGCAAAGAACCATCCTACTGACAGTTAAACGTGCTTGTAGAACAACCAGTACCCACGCACTGCAGGTCTTGGCCGGGGCTCTCCCCCTTTACTTAGAGATCACGTGCAGGGGAATGAACTACCACATAGAGAAAGGAATACCTTGTACATACCATGGCTATACTGTGGACGTTAATGCAGCAGGCAAAAGTGAAAAGACAAGACTGCAAAAACACCTTATGCAAGTGTGGCCGGAGCGCTGGGACAACTAAAATAAGGGAAATATCACCAGGAAATTCATTTCGAATATCGACCGAATATCCCCCAGTTCCCCAACTTGGTTTCAACCTGGCTTATACACTACCTATTTACTGACTGGACACGGGGCCTTTAAAGCCAAGCTGACAGCGCTGGGAATTGAAGAAGATCCGAACTGCTCCTGTGAGGAACTTGAATGGTGGGAGCACATTATGTATGATTGCACCCATTATGAGGACCTTAGGTGCAGACCGATCACCGCAATACACTACTACCCCAAAAACATGGAATCACATCTATTGGACTCCCTAGAGAAATATAGCGCGATACAGGAATATGCACAAAAACAATTTGCTCGGCATAGAACACTGATAGCCATCAACAGAAGAAACAGATAACAAAAGGAGGAAAGAGACACAGAACCCGCGTGGGGCAAACTCAAAGAGAACCTTCCTCAGGAACCTGCTCTCTACTAATAATCTAACACCTAATGAACGCCAGAATAATCCCATGGAGATGCAGATCTTCCCATGATGAAGAGAGAGACAGCCACTTATAACGGACTGACAACGGACCTGACCAGTGTTCATAGCTGAGGAGGACAAATCTGGATATTAAAGGCTACCGATGACTGAGAAGACCGACGAAGTTAAAGAAACTCCAATTTGCCGCCTTGACGGAGCCATCTTGGCTCAATACTCTGCATTCTCTTGTGCAGTGCAACTCTTCATCCACACCCGGCAGGGAGAGAGGTGACGGCTCGCTGTCTCCTTTCTCTACTGCCACTCCAATCCTTCCATCTGGTGGGGCATGGGTATGCCTCACTAAATAATTTGGTCACCTTCCCTATCGACCCTTTACTTCCTATTTCATCCCCTAGCCTTCACTCTTCCCTCCCATCACTTTCTCTTGCACAGCTTATAGCTCTACACGTCCAAATTTAAAATACATCAAAAAAATTTCGCTCGTCGTTTTAGGCGCTTCAGAAACAGGCCTTCAGCGTCAAACCCCAAATTAGTGATTTAATGAAAGTGAACTAAAATCAGCCGCGCTCGTTTCAATTTCATTTTAGGTTCTAGCCACTAAAATCCCAAGAAATTAAGTGGCAGGACCTGCCAAAGTACAATTGACTCAATGGTAACACCCGGCTACCCTCCGCGGGGCGAGGTATGGGCAACGTCCGGTCCCATTACGGGCGTGGCGGGCAATAAGCCGGATAACCAATGGGCACAACATATAACACTACTTATGATCACGGAGTATTAATGGCCGTCATTCAGTGTAGCCACGTGTTCTGGAGCTCCTGAATGTTCAGTTATTTTAATGTCTTTAAAGTGTTTTCTTCCACTGGAAAAGTGTACCAGCTAAAAGAACTTCGCAAGTGGATTAAGTGGGTGAAAAAATTTTGTTACTACGAGGGTTATCTGGTCTGTACTCTCTCGTCATCCACCTAATCCCTTTAGGCTTAGCATTCTGCTAACGCTTTGCTGTAGTCACACACGTATTGTTGACAGTTAGGCCTAGTGGATAATCCTGGGAATACGATACGTACATAAAGTTTTGAATTGGAGCAAGTTCGTGCGTGTATAGTGTGTGGCAGCCTGCGAATGAGCTCCGATTAAAGTTAATAATTTGTGCGGTTATACTGTTTTGATTTTCAAGAAAGATGTTCTAAAGATGATCTGTCCGGTAATACCAAATCGCCTGCACATTCCTCAGGTAATGTTTTATTATATATGATTTCTTGGCTGATTTTATCAATACGATACAGTACTTCCAATTCCCGACTAGAGAACAAAAGCAGTTGGCTATTGACAACCAGTGTTCGACGACTGTGACTGCTCCCACATCTTGGTATCTAGCCCATTGCCTCCGGCTGTTTTAAAGACTGCGCCTGAAATAAACTAGGGAGCTGTGCTACCACAAACACTTTGCCTAATCCCTTTATAGCAATTGTCAGAAAGTGGTCTGCTTCGCCGTCGGATCCTCTCTCTAGGGCCACGCTCGCCGCTGGCTACTTCTTCCCCCCACTTGTGTTCTGGGGATAACTCGGGGATTTTCGAGCCGTTGACGTGCGGCTTCAGGTCATCACACTGGCCTGACGCTGTCGTTCCGCGGCATTTTCAGTCCTCTTGAGGCGTAAAAAATTTCGACCCCGTTAAACCTCCGGTAGACCTTTCAGAAGAAATCAAATTACTCAGGAGCAACCCCTTACAATTGCTTTATTATAGCTTTATTGGTCTTTGACCCCAACCATACAACCCTTAGACATGAGCTCAAGAGAAACATCCTCATCGTCGGCTGACGAGAATGCTGTAGCTGACGATTCAGACCAAGTTGGCCTCCAGCCTCACAAAGTCAACAAGTCCAAGAAAAAGAAACAAAAGTAAGAGGAGGGCAAAAACCAGAACACCCCGGTCTCCTCAAACCAAAGTAGAATTTCTCAACAAAGTGCCTCTTGATAAATCTGACCCTGTGATCTCATCTAAGTTTCAATTTAACACTTCAACGCCAGTAGCAGATCGCCTAGCCCCTGTCCTTCCTACTCTGCAACCTTCACAGGCAAGCTCTCCCTACACTGGGAAATTACAGACCACTCTCTCTCCAACAGCTACAAGTGCTCCTGCCTCCCAGGCAGCTTTAGGGCCCTCCCCTAATCTAGCCAAGAGTCCTGGAACATTATCTGCAGCCAAACTATCAACTAATCTTCCTACCCCATCAGGAGCCCCTAAGATCTCCTCTGCCAAACAACCAGAGGGACCACGCACAGCATTGGATCAGACTGAGGCAGAAGGCCTCCCCCAATCCAGAAAACTAACCGTCACACCAACTACACCTTCTGCATTCCCTACAACTCACAAACCTATAGATGAAGACTCTCCAACCCATCAAATAATATCTGCTTTACATAGGAATCTTGTGACCTTTCTTAATCAAGATAATAGTCGATTCACCAGACAAGCGGCAAGTTATGTTCAAGAACTCTGGGCCACCCTTGAATCTATTACCACTGCCCTACTCATCGATAGCGAGAAACTAAAAACCACTAACGAGGAACTTAAGACAAGAACCTCCATCCTTGAGAAGGTGCTGGACACTCTACCGAATCTTCCTACACCACAGTCTCAACAGCTTACTCCCACATGTGCACAAGCGCTGATGATTCCAAACAACAAAGAGACAAACCCAAAGGCCCCGCAACCTAGAAAACAACCGCTGCTTCGAACACCAAACCTTGTGGTGCTCAGACCAGCAGAGACAGAAGGAACACAAACAAGTGAGGATTTTAAAACCACTATAATGAAAACACTGAAGGATGATTTAAAGACAACAAAGATAAAAGCAATTAGAAAGACGAGAAATGTAGGGGTTATAATAGAAACAGAGTCAAGGGAGGATATCAAGAATATCGTGGAAAATCCCAAGATAGCCACACTGGGTATCACTGCAGAGCCACCCAAGAGAAGAGGGCCATCAATCTTAATTTTCGATGTCAACAAAGATGTGACACCTGCCCAACTTGCAGAGGAAGTGCTAACTCGTAATCTACAACGGATAAATAAAGACATGACAAATCTTGTGCAACCAAGATATTCAAAAAAGTCAAAGTCCGGAGAAAACAACTGATTAGTGGAACTGGCTCCTGCCGCTTGGCAGATCCTAAAACACCAGACAAGACTCTATATTGACTGGGGTAGCCACAGGTTCAGGAAGTATGTGACCGTGCCTAAATGCTATAAATGCTGCAGGTATGGCCACACCTCCCATACATGCACTCGGATCACACCAACGTGCGGACACTGCTCTAGCAAAGGGCATGAATACAACAGCTGTCCAAACAAGGAGCAAGAACCGGTTTGTGTGAATTGTAAATCCTGAAAGCTCGAACATACCCATTCCATCAGGGATCCAAAATGGCCGACGTACAACAAGATAAAGAGTTTATATTAAATGAGGACTGATTTGGCAATACAATTTAAAAAGTTCAATACAACCAAGCTGTTAATACTACAACAAAACGCACACCATGCTAGAACAGTGCCTGAACAACTCAGAAAAATAGCGGACGAGGAAAATGTCGACATCCTCTTGTTGCAGGAACCCTACACCCACTCCAAAAGAGTAAGAGGCTATCCAATAGCATATAAAATCATACAGGCTGAGAATGAGACCCCAAAAGCGGCCATAGTGATCCGCAATCCAGCCATTACTGCCACCCGTATCACACAACTCTGCACAGGCTGGGCTGCTTGTGCCCATATAATATCACCCCTGGGATTCTACGCGATTGCCTTGTATTGTAGGCCGGGGGAAGAAATAACATTTGCCACGAGATACCTCCAGGTTTTGTTGGACACTCTCCCAGGCCAACGGATCTTGGTAGGGGCGGATGTAAACTGCCGCTCCCCGGCTTGGCATAGCCAAACACCGGACAGATGGGGCACTGGAAATGGGCAGCGTCTTGAGGAGTTCCTGGCGAATTCTCCCTTGACAGTCCTAAACAGGCCTCACCACCTTCCTACGTTTTGTAACACTCTGTGGGAGGCAACAAATGACGTCACCCTTGCCACCGGAAACCTTGCAGGACACATCACTGGCTGGACAGTCGAAGACTCCTGGACCACTGACCACAGAGTGATTACCTTCCAAATCAACCGATCTCTATATAGAACACCAATAGCCAAACAGATGCTTAACCGCTTTGCAGTAAACAAAGCTGACTGGAGACTCTTTGGGGAACTGCTGACTCGAACCTTATGCCAACAACGCATTGAAGCGGATGGACAAGAAGACCCAGACGACATCCAGAGAAAAATTACCAAGACCATAATTGCGGCCAGTGAGCTGCGATGAAGCGAAAATTGCCCACACCTGGTGCAGTCCCTTGGTGGACTCGGGACATTCAGAACCTCAGAAGAGAAGTCATAAAGGCAAGAAAACAATTCCAAAGGGCAAGACGTACCTGGCCGAAAGTGGAAGTAACAGCACTCAGACAAAGATACGCAGCAGTGAGAAACAGATACACTGAGTTAATACGAAAAAGTAAGCAGAAGGCCTGGGAGCAATTAGTCAGCACGACTGGAAATGCCGACCCCTGGGGGGTGGTGTACAAAGTCACTACGAATAAACTCCCCAGGGGTGAGGTCATGACCTCCCCCCGCACCCCGCAGGGAACATTGGCCACCACCTGGGAACAGTCTATCACCAACATCCTCAATGTGATTTTGCAAAAACCAGTACACCCGCAACTACCAGAACAACTGCAGATCTGCGATGGAAATGAAACATATCACATAGACCAAATGGAACCACTTTTTGCCCTAGAAGGACTACAACAGGCAGCGTAACAAATAAGGAATAAAAAATGCCCAGGCCCAGATCTTCTGGAGCCGGAGATTATTAAAAAAGTGTAGTAGACATCTCTCCGCAGACTTTACTAAACCTCTTCAACACATGCCTGAAGACAGGAGTCTATCCAGCCGACTGGAAAATGGCCAACGTCAAATTAATTCTAAAAAATCCAATGAAGCCACCAGAACAACCCGAATCATACCGGCCAATTTCCCTGCTCCCAGTTGCTAGTAAACTCCTTGAAAAGATGCTTCACAAGCGACTCCTGCCCCACTATGAAGCTGCAAATCTCGTGATGCCCACACAGTTTGGGTTCAAACCCGGAACCTCAACAGTGGATGCTCTCAACAGCCTCCTAAGTTTGGCTGCTGCCTGTGATAGAAAGTACTTCTTGGTTATTTCGGTCGATTTTGCTGGGGCATTGGACACCATCTGGTGGCCGAGCGTCCTGGCCAGACTGAGGAAGGCAAAAACACCCATCAACCTTTACAAAATAATGAAGTCATATTTATCCAAGAGAAAAATACAAATAGTGACTCCGTACAAGAAACTGACCAGGCCTGTTTACAGGGGCTGCCCCCAGGGATCGGTACTGGGACCACTCCTCTGGAGTATGGTATTGGATGAGTTTCTGTCCTTCGACTTGGGGGAAGTCCACTCACAGGCATTTGCAGATGACCTGATACTGACTGTTGCCGCAGACAATCGACTTCCATTGGAAACCCAGGCAAATCGAGCAATTCAAATTCTACAAGACTGGATGAAGGTCCATTTTCTTAAGATCTCACCGGGGAAAACCTACTCAATGCTACTGAAAGGAACATTAAATCTCTGTAGACCACCGCAAATTAAAGTAGAAAATACAACTATCAAACTACTCAGTGAGATGAAATGTCTAGGAATCATACTGGACAAGAACCAATCTTTCAACCCACACTTGAAACATATACGAGAGAAAATCAGGAGATATTCTGCAATCGTCTCAAGAATAGCTAAAAGGGATTGGGGACTCAAGAGGCACACCTTGGGACTGTATTACAAAACAACATTTATACCAGCCATAACTTACGCGTCACCCATCTGGTTCCAGAAAGCAACTACTGAAGGACACTCGATTCCATCCAACGGACAATACTCCTCTCTATTACACGGGCCTGCTGCACTGTGAGTACACATGCTCTGCAGGTTCTGACGGGAGCACTTCCCCTTGACCTCGAGGTGGTGCGTTGTGCCATGGTGCAGCATCTCGCAAAAGGGCTTCCCTGCACCTTCCTGGGCCACTCCATTGACCCTACAGGAAACCTGAAAAGAGAGAAAACAAAACTCGCCACCCACCTGCAGCAGGTCTGGCAGGATAGGTGGTCAGAATCCACAAAAGGGGAAATAACGAGGAAATTTCTGCCTGATGTCGGAAGATTATACCCAAAAGCACCATCATGGTTTCACCCTGGACTGTACACTACGTATCTTTTAACAGGTCATGAGGCCCTGAATGCCAAACTAAAGAGATTTAAATTAGTAAACGATCCCCGCTGTGTCTGTGGGGAAGTGGAGACATGGTCTCACATAATGTACAACTGTGAAAATTATCAGGATCTCCGCTGCCTCCTGATGACAAAGCTGACTTACTTCCCTCGCGATAGGGAATCAAACCTGTTGGACTCGCAAGAGGAATATAAGGAGTTGACAAAATTCTCCCAGGGACTGTTCACCCTAAGGAGGACACTTATTGCTATCTACAGGGATCAAGAACAGGCACCACGACTAAACTAACCATCCTTGGACTCAACGAAACTGGCTCTCACCCAGATACAAGATCTTCCTTTGGGACTCTATAGAATTTTTTTTATTTATTTTTTTTTTTAAGCCACGCTCCCTTGCGTGGCCCTTTGCATCCACTCCCCGGCGGGAGGGGGAGGTGACTTCTGGCCTCCTCCTCCCCTCACTGCCCTCTCTTCCCTTTGGTGGGCCATGGGCCTGCTCCACTGATTTGGGGGTCATCTTCTCTATGGACCCCTTATTTCTGTCTTTTTCCCCCAGCCTTCAGTCTCCCCACCCCTCTCTCTCTCTGTCTCTTTTAATTATAATTACTAGTGTCTGAACCATTGTTAAATTGCTTGAGTCCTACACCCAAAAACTTAACAACATTTATTTGCATAAATAGTACTTCTTTTTGGCTGACCCATAACTATAACGTGTTTTTTTATTTTTTATTATTATTACTATTTTTTATTATTATTTATTTATTATTATTATTTTTTTAATATTTATTTATTTTATTTTATTTATTTTTATTTTTATTTATTTATTTTTTATTTATTATTATTTTATTTATTTATTTTTTTTATTTATTTATTTTTTTTTAAGGTTTTTGCCACTGAAATCTCAGGAAATTAGGTGGCAGGATCTGCCAGAGTAAATAACTATAATACTGGTGTACCTGGTCTGCCTCCACGAGGCAGAGTGTGGACAACATTGGGTCCCATTAGGGGCCCAGCGGCTAAATGACCAGAGGAACAACGGTACACGACACTACACATGTACAAAATCCATACACTTTTAAACCTCTGGCATTGACAAGTGTTCTGTTTCACACCCACAATGTATAGCCCGCGGAGATGGGGGAAACCCCTGGCGCCGTTTGACACTAAACACACTCTACTCATGATCACACACTTTTCTAAATCTCTGGCTTTGACAGGGTATTGTCACCGATACATAGAACGTTCACGGAGATGTGAGAAATCCCAGGAGCCGCTAGAACCTCAGTATACCTCATACCTCCATACCCCTTACCTACTGACAGGGTATGGCTCCTTCAGGAAGAAGCTACACGATTTTCGAATCTAGGACATAGCGCACTGTAGATGCGGACAAGAAGAAACTTGGGAGCACCTGCTCTATGAATGGAATATCTATGAAGATCTCAGTGGTCTGCTGTTTATCAAACAACGCTCCATCTATAGAAATCAGGAGGACGTAGTGCTGCAGGAAGAAGATAATTATAAGGCTTTCACGCTTTTCGCTCAAAATCTCTTAGCGAGGCCAAGAGCACTTCCACCACCCTGAAACAAATTTCAGACTTTGGACCACCGAATGGAAACAAAGAACACAACTGGCCATTGGCGACCAGCTGAGTGACTACAGGACTTGAACAGAAGAGGTGGTGACAACGTACAGCTACTGAAAGACAACTGAGTCCTTACTGGGTGCGACCAAACACTGGGACCTAGATGTAGATGGCCTGTCACGTGCAGGTGACGCATCCTGGCCTCTGCCCAGACAAAGTCCACCACGTGGAGAATCAAAGTGAACGACTTAGCCCGTTTGGCTAGTTGGCAGCAAGCTGCCAACTAACCATAATTATGAGAGCCATAATTATGAGAGCTTCTGTAGACCCAAGGGTGGTCCCCATGGACTGGAGGTGTGCAAATGTATTACCAATTCACAAAGGGGTTCAAAAGGTGACACAAGTAACTACATACCTGTTAGTTTAACTTCTGTCCAGGTAAAATAATGGAATCACTGGTTAAAGAAGCATTGCAGGATCATCTAGACAAGACTTCAGTAATAGTTAAGACACAGCATGGGTTTGTTGAAGAGAGGTCTTGTCTGACCAATTTGATTGGATACTATGATGTTATCACAAAGGAACTGGATGCCAAAATTAAATTTGATATCATATACTTGAATTTCAGGAAAGCTTTTGATACTGTTTCACATGGAAGACTGATGTATAATTGAAGTGGTACGGCATTAAGGCCCTACATTGTAGTTTAGAAAAACTAGAGAATTACTTAAAGATATAACTTAAAGAATAAACAAAATTACATACATGAAAAAGGCTGAATTAAACAGAATCCAAATTAATGTGATTTTAATTTATTAAGAAAAGCTTCATTTACTGCATGATTTCTATAAGATATTTATTTCATTAATGCAATTGCATTTAATCTCAAGAAATATTATTTAACTCAGCACAAAAACCTAGTACAAGAAATATAGTAATGTAGAGAGTAGTCTTTCCAGGTATCAGTTCCGTTATTTAACCCTTATTTTCAGTGATCAGATTCTTTGGTTTCGCAGCGTTAGTCTTGGTTGATAATTTTTCCAGTACAATCATGAGCAGATCAAACATGGCTACCAAGGAGACTCCGAGCCATATCCCAATGTATCCACCAATATTACTCAGTATCTCGATGCTCTAAGAAAAACGAATACTAATTAATCAGTTACTTCTATAATTAGAAATATATACACTAAAATTTACATATATATTAAATATAAGTTTCTTGTTAAATTGTCCAATGGATTATTTTAGAAACATATTTAAACCTGGACAGTTTAGCCTGCCGTACAGATAATTTATTTTTTTATATTTCGTCCAGGTCAAGGTCAAGGTCAAGGTGTGTTTGTTTCATTTGCGGTCTCCAGGGTTTCCCCTATATGCCGCTGTAGCATCTGAAAAGGTGAAGGCCGGCAAGTGTATGTATGTATGTAGGTGTGTAAGTATGTGTCTTGTTGTGATGATTGTTGAGTGCCGGAACTGGCGACTTTGCAGCCAGGGGGCAGGGGTCACCTGGTCCCCTGCCCTCTGACTCCCAACCTTGGCCACGAGGAGGCACGCCAGTTTCACTTTCTAGTTGAGACTCTTACTGGGGCTATCAGGCAAGCCTGGGAGCCCTAAGGGAAAGGAAGTGGGGATAAGAATTGAGGTATGGGGAGGTTGCATAGAAGATAAGGGGGAGATAGACCTCACATGAAATAGAAGAGAGAAGTTTACAATAGTGGATAGAGTAAAAAAAAAAAAAAAAAAAAAAACATATATATATATATATATATATATTTGTATATATATTTATATAAATAAATATAATAAATAATAATTAAAAAAATATATATACAATGTTTACTATTAGCTAAGTGAGTATGATCACCACTCCTGGGGGACTTAATCAGACAACCAGAACTATGAATTACACTTCATTACATTAATTAAACACCATTTGAAAAGTATAAGGCCACAGCAACCAGACACACTTGTTCAGTCGTTTTACAGGACTCAACCACTTTACCTCAATTTTTTTTTTTTTTTTTTTTGTTCTGGCTGGTGCTATGATTATCTGATCCGACACTACCAGATTTCACTGTTAAACTCAGAAGGCAAAAATCGAGGCGCTATCCATGAACAAACATAAGTAGCATCCTGTCAGCGTTTTACAATTCAATATCATATATTTACAACATGCACAGCCAGCTTTTCCACTGTACACAAAATCGCTATTAATATCGTGATAGTCTTTACAAGTCACATTTTGACAGAAACCACACTGCTCAAGATCACTAACACAACTAACAGATAACCTCTCTGTTAATTCTACTAAATCCAATTTTATATTTATGGCAAATAATCTACAAAACACAACATCATTACCATCGTGGAATCAACATAGTTACTTAAGAAAAGAGAACTAAGGACTTATTTACAGAAAACATATTTTAAGGAAAATAAAAAAATAAAAAATAATAATAATAATAATAAAAAAAAAAAGTTCTTGTCCTTGAACACAGACTCTGGATTACTTGGCATCACTCTTTACAGATCGACTCCAATTAGTCTCTTCCTACGTGCAAACAATTTATCTGCAAAATTACAAAAAGCTAGGAAATTTTCTTTATCATTGACAAAACATGTTAGGTCATCTTCATTGTACACGTCTGTAAGAAGCTGTAGATTATTTCTTAAGTCTGTATAGAGATAGCAGTTAAATATTAAATGCTCCATGGTCTCAGGAGCACCACACTTACATAATGGAGAGGCAGCCAACCCCAGAGTGAACAATTTGGAGTTCAAGCTGCCATGCCCTGTTAGAAGAAAAGATACATTCAGACCTGGGCAGAACCAGGCCAACGGTTGCTTGGTAAATTCTAATATGTTAGGAAGGTATCTAAAAGTAACTCTACCAACTTCTGCATTGGACCAAGTTAATTGCCAACTATTAAAAAACTCTCTTCTAATTCTACAATTATCATCCTTAGTTGGTATGTCTAAATTAATTGAATAGTTTCTCACCCTTGCAGGCAGAGCTTTCCGACGATAATATTGTAAGTAATGATAAATAACTTCATATTGAATGGGAAGTTTTCCACTCAGTACTTGGAGTGCCATTGTTGACACTGTTCTGCAATTTCTTGTGATTGCAAGAAGAAAGAAACGTTGTGCTTGAGTCAAATACTTCAAGACTAAACAGTTATTAACACGATAACCCCATGCACCTGCAGCATAACAAATTATTGGTATAAAAATACACTCGTAGTATAACTTTAAAGTTGCGGGTTTAATTCCCCAGACATTTTTAGTTATTCTAATTATTTTACCAGTTAAGACTTTTATTTTGTTCAGTATATTTTTTGCGTGGGCTACGAAACTAAATCTATCGTCCATCGTTATTCCAAGATATTTATACGTTCTTACAATTTTAATGGATTGATTATTAATTTTTACATTGGGAGGGTCTATTCAGGTTCAAATAACCTTTCAA
This sequence comes from Mastigoproctus giganteus, assembly GCF_048544385.1. Taxonomy (NCBI): domain Eukaryota; kingdom Metazoa; phylum Arthropoda; class Arachnida; order Uropygi; family Thelyphonidae; genus Mastigoproctus; species Mastigoproctus giganteus. Next base: position 214,279,919 of record NC_143578.1, read on the forward strand.
AAGCATTTGTTTAGTTTTGTCAATAGAAATCTGTAGTTTGTGCATACTACACCAACCATCAAGGTCTCCCAAGATTTCGTTCACACGTTCTTCAAGTTCCCTACGAGACTCTCCAAAAACCAATATGGTCAAGTCATCTGCATATGCCGCCTTCAAAATTTTGTCGCGCTGTACCCCAAGCCACCCATCAAGAACCACATTCCAGCAGACCGGTCCTAGGACTGATCCCTGTGGGCAACCCCGAGTAACAGCACGAGTAAGCGAACAGACACCAGAATACACCACTAGGCTACGACCATGGAAATAATCAGAAACTAGTCGATAAAGGGGCGCAGACACTTCGGCCTCCCGGAACTTCGCCAGGACACTTTGCCACCATAAGGTGTCAAAGGCCCCCTTGAAGTCCACAAAAAGGCCGAGGACATACTTCGAATCCGCATTCGAGACCGAATCCATTACAAACTTTATAGCATCAACAGTTGAACAGCCTTTTGTAAAGCCAAATTGAGTGTTTACTTGTAGATTTTTAGCCTTATGATATTTCATAAATCTAGTTACAATAACCTTTTCTAAAACCTTGCCTAGCACTGGTAGTAATGCAACAGGACGATAGGTGGATGGAACATTGAGGGGTTTGTTAGGATTTTTAACCAGAATTTTAAGATTGGCTTGCTTCCAGGGAGTTGGAAAACGCCCGTCAGCCAAACAGGAATTAAGAAGATTAGCAATTAGTTGTGGTTTGATTGTCCAGATTCTTTTTAATATTGCAACTTCAAGTAAATCTAAGCCTGGACATTTGTTGTCCTTCAAAGAGTCAATAGCTGTGCCAATTTCAAGATTAGTAAACGGGTCCTCATCAGTTAATCCAAAATACATCAAGTGCTCCATCCTTAAATTTGTTTGTTCCGTACTCTCTGGTACACAATGTCTTGGCAAATAATGCCATCCAGTATTGCATTCATCGACTCTGTCCAAGAAAGAGTCTCTTGCCCATCAGCCACGATAGACGAAACGATCTCACCAGGGTGCAATTTCTCCGCCACAATTTTGTAAGCAAGTCCCCACGGTTCATCCTTTATTGTCGATTTAACCAGTTGTTCCCAAGCATTCTTCTTTTCACTATAAATTTGATTAAAGTAGGTCCGCCTGGCCAGCTTGTAAAGGTCGCCCAGACGGTCCACCTCAACCCTTGCCTTATTATTTCTCTTGGCACGCTGATAGTTACGCCGAGCACTTTTCAGTTCATTTCTCAGATTTGTGAGATCCTGAGACCACCAGGGCACATGATTCTGTTTTCTCTTTTTCTTTGCGAGAGAGGCATCACAGACCAACCTTATTAGGTCGTTTACGGCTCCCACCTGCTACATTGCCGGCAGTTGCCCTCCAGGTATAGGTATATTTGGGTCTAACGGCTCCTGGGATTTCTCCCATCTCCGCATATGTACACTGTATCGGACAAGCCAGGGATTTAAAAGTATATGGGTCATGTGGTATTTAGCATATTGTGCCCTTGTTCATCCGGTCTGTTAGCCGCCGGGCCCCTAATGGGACCCGACGTTACCATACCTCGCCACGGGGAGGCCGGCCGGATGTTACCTATATAGTACTCTGGCAGGTCCTGCCACCTACTTTCCTGGGATTTCAGTGGCTAGAACCGTAAAAAAAAAAAAAAAAAAAGTGCTGTTCGAGGTTAGTTATTAGCATTTGTTAGGATAATTTAGATGCTTGCGAGGGGCTATACGCTGAAATAATATTTTCTATATGCCTAAATGGGTCGGGCAGGAAATTTTGATGTAGTTAAATTTGGACGCGTAGGGCTGAAAATGCTGTGAAAATCAACAGTAAAAGCGGGTGTGAAGACTGGAGGGAAGAAAAGGAAGTATGGGGCCGATAGAGAGGATGGCCCCGCGATTGCAGTGGAGCAGGCCCGTGCTCCACCAAAGGGAAGATATTTGGGGAAGGGAAGGAGTGGGGCAAAGCCCCCCTCTCCCCACGGGAAGGGAAAGAAAGCACCGTTCAAGAGAGAAACAGTGTATGTTGAGTCATATGACAACCTTGGATGTCCTTTAGTCCAGGTGCCCAACAGGGCAAGATGGGGTTCTTCTGGTCTTCTATGGTGTCTTTGAACAAATTGAGTCAGAGTCTCGCCCTCCAGGTATCAAAAATCCTCAATTAGTACTATAAACTACAAGGTTGTTAAAATTAAAGTATCCCTATGTAGAGGGCGAGTTCTAAGGCTCCCGCTGAAGAGAAATTTGGACAACAGGTACAATAAAGAATGCGCTCGCCATTTATTGGAAAAAATTAGTTACAAAATTTGTCACTGTATGACACGTAACTATCTTAGTTACGATTATGCAAATAATTTACGTTATTTGCATAATCGTAAGTTATTTCCACAGCACCACTACTCAGCTCTACCCGATAAAAGCAAAACAGTCTCTTCAAAATTATACAGAGATGTTTGCCTGCACTACAGCAGTAATGCCAACAACGTTGCAGGAAAAGGCGCTATTAGTGAAGCTGTACTATCAGAACAGCAAAAGTGCAGCAGCGGCTCTTAGAGAATTCCGACGTCAGAAGGGCATAAGGTCCATGTGGAGCTATGACTGTTTGTGCTGTCCGGAAAATGACTGCGAAATTTGAAGTGACAGGACATCTTGGCGTTCAACCAGGTAGAGATCGACACCTAGTGGACTCTTCACGTGTTGAAGATGTGGTCATGGCTCTCGTGGATTTATCGAGTCAATCTCCATGTGGTAGCCCAAGTGTGCCAGCTGTTTCTCGTGAAGTGGACACGCCGTATCCCACTGTAAGGCTAGTAATGCGTCAGGTGTTGCGGTACTATTCTTACAAGATGCACATGCTACAGGAGCTAAAGCATGGTGATGCAGATATTCGTTTCACATAGGTAATTCAGTTTGTGGAGCGAATGACTGTGGATATCACTTGGCCATGGAACATCCTTTGGAGTGATGAAGCCCACTTCTGCTTAAGTGGACAAGTGAATACGCACAACTATCGGTCTTGGGCAACAAAAAACCTTCGAGTTACCCAAGAGATCCCGTTGCATTCTCCAAAAGTGAGAGTGTGGTGTGTGGATTTACGCATGCATTATTGAGCCATATTTTTTTGAACAGGTAACACCGACTTGACCCCGCACCTGTTCCTTCACTGGACAGCGATGTTATGAAATGTTGGTAAATTTCGCAATATCAGAGCTGCAACAATGTGGGCGCCTTCAGGATACCATATTCATGGAAGATGGTGGGCCACCCCATATGCACCGTTGTGTCCAAAGGTTGCTAATGTAACGTTTTACAGACGAACGGGTCATCAGCCGTTGTTTCCAGACATCTTGTCCACCCCGATCACCGGACCTCACCCCATGCGACTTCTGGTTGTGGAGTTTTTTGAAGAACTAGGTGTATCGGGAAGGATGTCAAACTCTGGTAGATCTGAAGGACAGCATTAGACGTCACGTGCTGGCTATTTCAGTTGAAATGGTATGTTCTGTTGTAGAAAATGCTGTTCTTCGAATGGAAACTGTTGCAGACCAAAATGGAGGACACATTGAACAATTGTAGCAATGTTCAAGTGATTTGCATTGCTGCACCGCCATATAGTGACGAATTTTGTAACTATTTTTTTTTCCAATAAATGGCGATCGCATTCTATATTGTACCTCTTGTCCAAATTTCTTTTCAGTACGAGCCTTAGAACTCGCTCCAGAGTCCGCTACATAGGGTTAGTTTAATTATTTTACAACCCTGTATTAATTTTGTCTTTGTCTTACTTGCTATTATCTCATATTCTCACTATTCCTTCGGAATCTGAAAAAAAAACAATCACAAAGTGCTTACAATTTATGCAGTTCATTCTTTCTTAGAAATTAATTTTATCCACATACAGCCCATTTCCTAACAATATAACTATAGCTACAAGGCTGTTATTTCTGCAGATGACTAACTCTGTTCCTGTGAAATTCGAGAGAATATTTATAGTCATCATTGACGTATTTTTAATTTTCTGTTTCCTTTCTATTTCAAAATTTTGGAACAGTAGTGTGGCTGAGGACTGAATTTGTCTCTTTCTATTCTGAAATCTTTAGATAATTTACAAAAAAAGCTATACATTTTCTGTTTGGATAAATAAGAATTGTCACACAAAGCAAAGCAATAGAATATAAATATATGCCAAAAGAATGGTGAACTTTCTGTCTAGTGAAATCTGAATGATTCATTGTTGCACTTACAGCATATTATGCATATGTTTAGCTAAATGATGATGAATGGTCTAAGCCTAACTGCACATTATTGTCCTTTAAGTTTATCTGCTATGCCAGATGTTCCCAATTATTTTGACACTGACACACTATGTGCGTAACAAAGCTTTACTCAAAATTTCATTCCACCATGCAGGATTTTGCAATTAAGTGACTACCCTCAGTTTTCGTTCACAGTTTTTAAGTTGAGGGTAATTCAATTTCATTTACTTCACTGTGACGTGGTGAACGAAGGAAGTTGGGAACAATTAGCATAAGAATGCAATTCGCCCACTTGGGGATCAGTTTTTTCAGTCTCTGCCGAGAAGAATGAATCGGCATCGAGATCTTTTCGGCTTTCAACGTGGAATGACTGTGAAGGCAATTCGCACAGGGATTTCAGGGATTTCATGTGTTTTTGTGGCGGACCCCAAGGTTTCACCCATTAGCCACTGTAGTACATCTTGTGAAGAAGCTTGCGCCAAAGTGGCGCCAGCTTCTTCACATGTATGTAGTGTGTTGAGTGTGTGTGTAAGTGTAATGATATGTTCTGTTGTTGTTATCGGCTAGCACCTGGCTCTTAGCAGGCGAGAAGTAGCAAAATCTGGTCACTGCATTCCAAACCCATCCGCACCACTTGGAGGCGTTCAGGATGTATTAGCATCTTGTGCCCCACCTGAGACAAATTCCCAGGAAGGCACGGGAGAAGAAAATTAAAGAGGATTTATAGTAGGATAAAGGAGGGGTCTGGTAACAGAAAGGTATAATTATAGTATAGAGGTGGATTAGACAGATAGATCCACCAGAAAAGGGACTGTGGAGAAAACGTAAGGTTAAAGCAAAAAAAAAAAAAAAATAATAATAATAATAAAATAAAAAAATAAGATGAGGAGAGTTAAACTATCATCTCTGTCAGCTTCATGAGATCCACGTCTTCAAGGAACCATGATCTCGAAAAGGAGAGCATCATCATGAAGTAATATTAATTTCAATTGACCCTAATTAAAGATACCAATCAATCATACAGTTTTAAATACAGCAGAAAGTCTCAGAAACAATTATCACATGAAACCTTTCCCAAAGGTCTGTTCCATCAGTCACTGCAAGGCCAAGCAGGAAGCTGGGATAAAAGCATATGCCAATTGAAGAGAGGCTATCTTCGTGATTTTCCTTTTCTTTTAAGAAAAGGAAAACAATATAAGTTGAAATATAAGTTGAAAACAAAGAAAACAATATAAGTTGAAATATAAGTTGAAAACAAAGAAAACAATATAAGTTGATAGTAAAATCCTCTCAAGAAACAAAGAAACGATCATACATGGGCACAATATTTCAATGCGGGACAAGTCTTCCACTTTCAAAATATGAAAGTTCGTATTAGTTCAGATGGTTAACATCTTCCAAAATGTGAAAGTTAGTAATTAAGAGAGGGCCCGAAAAATCATGATCAAGAGGTGCATGACGAGTGATATACAGTAATTCACACCGGGAAAAGATAACTCAGAACACGATATTTTCATCTAAACACCCGAGTTAAACTCGTTCCATCATCTTTGTCCACTCTACATCTTCCAAAGAGTGCAAAGTTCGCAAAGATGGACATCTTCTTCCTGAAAGTGGAGCCGATACGATGAGCAAACACTATGACTTCCAAACGGTGCACAGTTCATAAGCGAGGCTCCACACAAAGGCATTAAAACATAATGAAACAAAACAAGAATTCCAGAAAAAATCAGGATTGGTTGATTTGCTTCAGTGTTAGTATTGTCTTCAATACCTGAGTGGCAAAAGTACTGAACACTATGAAGATGTTTGTTTTTAGACTGAACACATTCCATTTTATTGCAAGGATTAAAGTTATCCACCACCAATTCATGACGAAGATCACTGTAGAGATGACATCTAAATATTATGTGGTCAACGGTTTTCTGAACCACAGAGACATGCTCTAGTCATAACAAGACCAAGCTTATACACCGGTTTGCAAAACTTAAGGACCAACGCTATTTCTGAAGGTTACAACCACAAAATCTTTGCTTAAGGTACTCTTTACTGATGACAGTAGATGCAGTCACAGCAGCGATTCTGGACGTCAGTTAATCTGGCGAGAGGCAGGCAGACGGTATCACCCCGCAAACATCACTGAAAGGATCGATATGGCTGTTGAAGTGTTCTCGTCTGGGGAGGCGTTATCTTGGATGGACGTACAGAACCCCAGATACTGGAACGCGGTACTGTAACCGGTGCACGCTACTTTACTGAGCTAATCACTCCCCATGTGCGTCTGCTCCGAGGTGCCATTGTCGTCGAGTTCGTGTTTATGGATGATATGCTTTTGGAAAGTGAGGACATTGTTCGTATGGATTGGCTTGCATATTCCACCGATCTAAATCCCATCAAACACATATGGGACGCTCTGGGGACACGCCTTGAGGCACGTCAACACCCACCAGAAAATGTTCGTCAGCTGAAGATGGTGCTGACAGAGCACTGGACGGTGTTACCGCAAGAACTTATCAACACTATGTTCTAAGTATGGACAGGTGGTGTAAAGCCGGCATCGACATTAGGGGCGGCCATATCTCCTAATGAGGACCACCTCTTCCCTTTGTTCCATCTTTAGGCAATGATTCATCTGTATCATGGGAGCCAGTGCTATGTTGCCATTTTTGAATAAAGTCCCTCTGTAACGTTTTATTTCCGTTGTTGCGTCGATGTTGTTTCCTTCATAATTTCTCTACCTTACGAGGTTCCTTTGGTATGTTTTTCCCATATCCAGGCCACGCCTATGAGAAGCTACAGATGAAAACCTGACTGGTCCTTAAATTTTGCACACCAGTATATAATTTACTATTTATGCGACCATGTCCAGTTAATAAAAACATGCAATAGAAACTTGGAGAGAATTATAGTAAATCCTGTTTTGCAAATTCTTTAAACACAGGAAAAAAACTCTCGAATTGTACCTCCCAGAGTAGTTGATGACCAATCTCGCTGCCACTTGTGGACAAAGACCGAACGCAATCTTGTTTTTTCCACCGACATAGAATTAATTTAGATCTAATTGAACATCATCCAGCACTACAGGAATAATTTTTTCAAGTGATATTTGAAGTACACAAACTGCACTTCATAAAGCGGTGGTCATTTGGCCAGAAGAACCTGGAGGGCAATGGTAGTGGTTGTTCTTCATGCTGTCGACATAGTTGACAAGGCAAAGCGCTGAGCCTGCAGAGATACTTGACTATTGCCACCTTGTTTACCTGATAGAACCAGGCTCCAGCACTTAGTTTCTATAGAGAAAATAAGAATTTTAATATATCCTGCTTATATGACTCTTAAGACCCCACTCTTCCCTAAGAACCTGACGAAGTTTGTTAATGTTACTTTACACTTCTCCTTAATATACTTAATGTGTGGTATAAAGCTTAAACGATCGTATAGTAAAACATCAAGATATTAAACAGAATAAGAATATCGTATTGGTTGATTTATATATTTAATCAGTGGAGAACGATTACAATCCAATTTTCCCTTCAATAAAATTTGTAAAGTATTAGCTATTGACACTTGTAGCTTGTGAGTCATAGTTCATTGAGAGAGTTCCTTCAGAGCCATATCCACAGTATCTTCCAAACCTTCCTCCAGTTGATACTAATCAAGAAAATAAGATCGCCCGCATAGGCGACCATCCGGACATGGACATTATCAAAGCTTTTATTCAACCACGAGTCAAATACCGGGTTCCAGCACAGGGGACCAAGAATTCACCTCTATGGGCATTAGGACTAAGTAACACGGACCTTTGTTTTTGCGGGGCCAGGGAAGGCTGGCGGCACATACTATATCATTGTCGAATATATGACAATGCCAGGACAGCGATACGTGAAATTCGTGACAGTATAGCTCCAGGAGAAGAAGCTATATTTTTAAGAGACTGTAGTAAATTTCAGATGCTCCAGGCATTTGCTAAAGAAGTGTTTGAACTAAGGAAAAGTATGATTCCAGTGATACGAGGTTGATCAAATCCATCTGGCTGGAGGCACCGAAGTGTTTTTATGCTGCCATTCTTACTGGTTGCACAACTGGAAGATCTACCCTTTTCTTGATCTCTCTCTCCCCCCCCCCCTTGGTTCTTCCCTTTTCACTTTTTGATATATATATATGTATGTATGTTAGCGTATATATGCTAAAAACCAATATATATATACTTAGTATATATATTTATTTTTATTTATTTTTTTTTTCTATTTATTTATTTACTTTTTTTTATTATTATTATTTTTTTTTTTTCCCCTCTGGAGTGGGCCCCAGAGAATGAAAAAAAATTTTTTTTTTTTTTTTTTTGTCTCATACACTGAGACCATAGGTGTCCCATCTACTGGAACTGGCCCACCTTCCCATGATGTGGACGAGTACCCAGAATCATTTGTCCAGGTGATTGATGCTTCTGGGTAGCCAAGCGGTCAGAACATAACAACAGAACACGCACATAATACACACAAACCGACGTCACACACATCTGGCCCATTTGAAGTGATACTGTTCTTCACAGTGAGGGGTGGGAAATAAAAAGTTAATTAAAAAATATACATATGTCTTTACTCTTCTTTAAATTTTATTTTGAATATGTATAATAATAATGCTTTATTAAATATTCCTTATTTGTTCTGTTCCCTTATAACTATATAGACCTCTATTCCTTACACCCCCCAAGTACACATCTGACTTTGCTTCACAGGAGAATTCTAGATTCAAGAGAGCTTCTCAATTATGTATAATTCCCTTCGGAAAGGCTGAGTGTTCAGGAATAACAAACTCACAAATTAATAAACAACAAAGTTTATTTACATATATATACAATTGAATTTACAACTGAATTAAAAAAACATGTAATATGCATACAAAGTTAAATCAAGGATACCTTGCATATATTATTCTTATTCCTGTTCCCCTTCGCTAGCTAATCTGCATTGACCCTTATATGAAAACACTTCATTCATTCTTCTTGCCCTAACTAACTCCTAACACTTATACACATTCACCATACCTATTTCGCTTACACCTGGATACAATTGTGTTTCTTATATTAACAATCAATATGCTACTTTCATCATTATGCTCTGTGTTCTCACCATTCTGTTATAATACACTGAAGACCAATCTTAACTTTCCTAAAGTCTCTATTTGTTATTAGTCTTTCAGATGAACCAACAATTCTTCATCAATACAAACGCTATATTCAATTATCTATCCTTTAAAACATAATCAAAACTTCTCATATAAACCTTACTACCCTTCTAACACATTATAATCATTTGAACAACAATTTAATCTATTACTCATCCTTCGTTTCCCTTGCATTTTACAATAACCTTTTTTAACATAATAACTCTGTTAGTATACATAATTTACTTCAGAAATAATTTATCTATCAAATTACTTCTAGTATTACCCCTTTTTTTAAAATTAATCACTATACTGTTTCACTAACAGTCCTTGTTAACTTACAGTACTTAATAATATCTCACCTACTTCTATCTTTTTTCTTTCCTTTGCTTTCCGGGGCGGTTTCAACCTTCCATTTTTGGCTCTCTGAGGATCTCCTTCATCAGCTTCACCTGAATTTGCTACAGATAATTTTCAGGAACTCTTGGCTGCATGGGACTGGCGTCCTTTCTCCACCTTATTCGGGCTACCATCCATTCGCCACTTTATCGAGCTACTAATTCCGAGTTTTCGCTCCTTTCTCTCGAGCTACTGATTCTGCGGATTTCGCTCCCTTTCCCGCCACCTTATTAAAACCTTTCACAAGGAAAAACTCATAGGGTGCTACCCTCGTTTTTCCGCTCCACCTATTAAAAACTCTTTGAAGAAGAAAACTTCCCAGGGCGCTACCCTTCTCTTCTCCCACCACGACCAAACACTCAACTGTTTACTGACACATATTTCCTACCACAATAGAACCCTCAACTATCCATGTTACTAACTCATTTTACTTATATCGACGAAAATCTCGACTGCTGTGTCCGCTGACTATTTCATTTTCCCCTAGAACCAACAAAAATCTCAACTTTGTCTCCCTCCTAACTCATTTCCATAAACACCCACATGAATCTCAACTTTGGGTTCTGTCCATTTTTCTCCCTGTTCACTCGCTTTTTTTTTTTCATCTCAATTACGTTCCGCCCCTTTGTGTAAGGTTGTCCTTGTTCTGAGTCTTAACCAATCTTTCTCATTTTATCAACTTCCACTCTGTCCTGATTCGCCCATGTTATCTTTTCCCAAGCTTTCTGTTTATTGCTCGATCTAACTTCTTATTTTAAGAAATTTGTAAAATTTCTCAGGCTGTCTGTACCTTTGAAGTTCGCCGCCTATAGTTATACTTTAGCAGATTTATTTCTCAAGATCTACCAAACCTGACATCGCCGACAGCCAGACGCCAGTCTTAAATCTAATTCCCAGCATTTGTTCCGTATTTACTTCCTGTCTCTTCTCCAGGTGTCACCGATTAAAGAAATGTCCCGACAGTAGCATTGTCCTTCGCGCTATTGTTTTCCAGAGTTAACACCTTCTACTAACAGCAGTTGCTACTCGTTTCTATTGTTTTGGTTTGTCTGTGTGAGTTGGGAGTCGAAGTGTACCTAGGTTGCTAATAGCCTTTCAGCCTACCGCTCCCCTTGTATAGATGTTGTCTAATTTAATTCCTTGCGAGTGACCTTAGTAATGTTCTTGACTTGTAAGGTTTCGCTCCCCGATATTGCCATATTATAAGTTTTACTTTAAATTAATCTCAGTTTTCTATAAAATATTATATTTGTAAGATTTTACATCTTACAACAGAGATACGAGGCAGAGTTGAACTGACGTTCTAGGAGCCGCCCCTTTCATAAACACATGTCCACATGTCCCTATGGGCAACCTCTGGTAACCAGTCTGGAAACAATTTTCATTCCGCTCCTGACTACAATCGAACGATCAGAAAATTAGCTGTTAAGAAACTTAAACAGGGGCCTCCTGGAACGTCACCAGGGCATTTTGCCAGCAAAGGGTGTCAAAGGTTCCTTTGAAGTCCACAAAGAGACCGAAAAGATACCTGGTCTTCATATCCTCTTTGACACATGTAGTTGGAAAATAGCATCCTACATGGCAGGCCCCTTCTTAAATCCAAATTGGCATGTTGAAGAAAGACCTCTAGTGTTATAAATTGTTAAGAGTCAAGCAGCGATGCGTTTCTGAAGGGCTTTCTCCATCATGGGAAGAAAGACGATGAGCCTATAGGATGATGAGTCAGCAGCCTGCTTCTTGGGATTCTTGAGTAAAATTTTCAAAACAGCCCTTTTCAATGCTTTGGAAAAAATCCATTTCTAAGACAAGAATTGAATAAGAACTCAATGGCTTCTGGGACAACTTTCCATGTCCTCTTGAGAATTTTAACTTCAATGCAACCAAAGCCAGGTGATTTCCCTGAGCGCATAGATCTGGTGGCATTATCTATTTTTTTATGAGAAAAAAGTGGTTCAGAAGTATGGCCATTATAGGTGCGATTGTCATATTTAATTCTTCTCTGTTCCAGGTATCATTAGGACAAGTACGAACAAGGCATCCAGCATATTCCTCCTTCACTATCTCATGCCCTATCAATTGCGAAGCACGATTACTAGACAAAACCATTTGGCCCACTGGCACCCTGGTTAAACGCTTCAGGGAACGTGCTTCGAGGCCCTCAACTAGGGTTGCGCAGTAGCAATTAAGGAATTCCTCATCAGACTCGAAAGAAAATATGCAAGTCTCTCTTTACCTTCAAAATGTGCGCAGCCTAGCCAATAAACTTCACACTTTGCAGAACCTTCTATTAAGCTCGGAATATGAATTCATCTGGCTGACAGAAACCTGGCTTCAAAATAATAGACAGCTAGATGCTCTGACTGACAATTTTGGTTTTAAATGCGTTACAATAGGATGAGAAAACAAAAGAGGAGGAGGAGTAATGATACTCCATAAGAATAATTTCTCTGTAATTAAAAACCAAGAGTCACACTCGGAAAATTTTGAAGCCGTCTCAGCAACCTTCAGAGAAGGTACAAAGAATGTGCAAATTTGTGTTATATACCTTCGACCCAACCATGACAGCGAAGCCAGAAATGAAGTCCTTACTTGGCTCATCGCAAACTTGAATCCAAATGTAGAATCTATCGTGATGGGAAATTTAAACATGCCTCTTCCTAAGCACAAAGACCGAATTGGATGGTACTACGCAAACCCTCTCGATGAAACAACTGGAAACGCCACTCACAAGAGGCACACAGCGCCTTGACCTGGTATACTACAATACTGTAGACATCACATTAACTGATAGTACGACTCGCTTTACTTCTGATCACATCTCTCTCTCTATCCAAGCCAACCTGAGAAGTCAAGCTTGTAGTCAAAAAGAGAACTGGAGGTGGGAAAACAACGCTGATGTTATCTTCTCAACCAAGTATATAAAACCAGACGTAATCTTTAAACGGCTCGTGAATTTCAACTGGCAAAATCTCTTCCCACTCCCCGTCGACGATGCCTTAGAAGCACTTTCGGATACCCTTCACTTTATTGCTCTTGAGGGCGCATCAAAACACATAAAAATTTCCCATCGAGCAAATTCCTGGATTAGTCCACAAGTAAAATATGCTTTTAAAAAGAAGCAAAAACTCTTCAGAAAATGGAGAAAAACTGAACACCCACCTGATTATATTCGATATAAAGAAGCTAGAGCGCGGTTCATTCGATTGAAACGTCAAGCTCACTACGACATGGTGCGATCACATTTAAAGAAAGGAAGCCGGATATGTAATAAGAAAAGGCGTACGGATATAATGCCCTAGCACATCTTTTCAGAATGGACCCAAAACACCTTTGGAACTCCACTGGCAGACAATCAATTTGACAGTGAAGTCAACACAGAGAAAATCAGTGAAGCAATTAGCAAACTGAAGACCGAGGTCTATACTGAACTGTCTCAAATCATTATCGCTATAGATGACGTTAAAGCCGCTGTGAATAGCCGCAGGAATAAAGCCACAATTGGGCCTGATAAATTCCCTCTCTTCATGATTAAAATCAGCAGTGTATACATCATAGATCTGCTCCTTCACATTTTCCACAAAATTTTAAGTGAAAACCACTTTCCGAAGATATGGAATACGTACTTCGTTAAACCTGTTCCCAAAAATAACAATCCTAAATCCGCCAAAGACTACAGGCCTATTGCAATTGGATGCTCGTTTCAAAAAATATTTGAGAAATTCATTTTAAATACCATCCACCGTCATTGCTTCGGGCATAGACCGGAGTACCTTCATTCAGTGATCCCACAAAGATCTACTACCAACAATCTTATGGAGACTCTATTTCGAATCCAACACGCCCTTAACTTCAGACAGCAATTAGATATTGTCTTCTTAGACGTTGCATCCGCTTTCGACAGAATATCCATCTCGGCTATTACTATCATCTTGGAGGAATATTTCCATATAACTTGGCACGTATTAGAAATAATAGCGAGTACTATGAGGGAGAGACACATCGCTGCCATAAATGGAAGAGACCTTCCAATTCAACAGGGGAGTCCCACAAGGTGGTGTCCTCTCTGCTACTCTCTTTGCAACAGCACTGCATCCCTTCCTGACCCAAAATCAAAAACAATTTGTCGTATATGCAGACGACTTGAAATTTTCATCACCTCGAACGACGAAAACACATCTTTACAACGCAACAACGAAGAAAACTCCAAAATCCCCGACTTGCAAGAATATCTTAATTGCATGGATCTCCGACGAAATGAACACAAGACAGCACAAATGGTTTTCACCAATAAGGTAATAAAGAATCACATATGAATACGCGTAAATGGCAGCGTGGTCAAAAAAGTCAAGACACATATTGATCTTGGTCTGAAATTGGACGAAAACCTAAACTTCACGCCCCATTTCGGATATGTAAAGAGGAAAACTTACGCAGTGCTTTGAACCTCCAGACAAGAACTGGAAGGTATCAGGAACCCTGACCTTGTTAAACAATATATTTTAAGATGCGTCATCCCATCCCTCTCTACGCACCTCAGATTTGGTCTTCTGCCGCAGATGCTACCATCAAGGCTTTCCTGGGTTTAGAGTTTAGGGTTTAGAGTACTGGATGCTGAGATGGTTAAAGAGGATCACTACGCAGCCATTTACAATATCAAGAGCCATTTTATATGCCAACTTGGATGTCACACCTTGGTCTGATATAATTGTCACCAAGAACATTCTCACGCTTGCAAAACTGCTGACCGGGAGATTCGACTCGCCGAAAACGGACTATCTGCCGACCCGGCCCCGCATGACGCAAAGGTGGGCGAATAGAACACCATCCCCTCAAATCAGTAGTGCGCTCACGCAGCTGGAAATCCTTCGGCGATTTTTTCCTTTGAACACCATTAAGATGTTCAACGCTCTTCAAGCAGAACCAGAAAATCTTTGCACGGAGAAGAGGTACAGAACTGAAGTGTTTCAGAATGCATTACTCCACCTATAAATGTTGAGTGATGCCCACATATGAAAACAAAAGAGAATGCAGGAAATGAAGAATTAACTGGTTGGGACTGTTTTTGCTCAGCACTGGTGCTCTTGTTATGTTTATATTGAACGTCTTGTCTTTCTGTGAACTCGCTGTAAATAGTGGTGTAGATGTGAACATTCTCTTATTCCTTGTAAAATTGCAAATTATGCTTGTGCTCTCTTTCTATCTGCCTGTCATGTAAAATAAGGCAATGATATATATATATATTGATTTCCTTATTTTGCAGAGTTTCCTGAGAATTATGTCGAGTTTGTTTTTAAGTTTTGTGATGTTATGGTTATTTTCATTTATGTATGTGTTTGGATCTGTTAAGATGGATTCTAATT
The DNA here is from genome assembly GCF_048544385.1 of Mastigoproctus giganteus. Classification (NCBI taxonomy): domain Eukaryota; kingdom Metazoa; phylum Arthropoda; class Arachnida; order Uropygi; family Thelyphonidae; genus Mastigoproctus; species Mastigoproctus giganteus. The sequence continues at coordinate 214,295,111 of NC_143578.1, forward strand.
TTTCGGTGTAGGTATCTTTATCTATGATAACAATCGGGTCTCCTTTGTCAGCTTTAAAAACAAACTCGACAACTTAAAAGAAACTCCACATAATTCTCAGGAAACTCTGCAAAATAAGGAAATCAACTTTCCACACTACAGCATATCGGAATCCGTAATAACATCCTCCCCCACATGTTTGGGATCATTAAGTTACACAAAATCGATCACACTTTAAGACCAATGTTTCATATAGCAAATCAGCTTTCGCTAATTTATCCTCCTTTCTGGTCAAAATTATAACCCCCCCCTTACTAAGTTTTCCACATTCAAGATCAATAACGCCAATCAAGCTTTTCAAAAAATCAATAATATTACAATATCCGATACAGACATCTTAGCTTCCTATGACGTCACTTCCCTGTACACTAATGTCAACATCCATTTACTTTACAAGCCTTATGCAAGTTTTAAAAACAGACAATACTTTAACAAAACGTACCTAATTTTCTGTAGACCATATTATTGAGCTCACCACCCTTCTATTAAAGGCAAGATATTTTAGATTAAACAAAAAAATTTTTCGACAAATATTTGGCTTACCGATGGGCCTAGGCATTTCGGCCCCATTGTCCGAAATCTACCTAGCCGCTATTGAGAGCCAAATTCTACAACCCTTTCCCCTGAACTAAAACTATACATGCGCTACCCCGACTACATTCTTGTAATAGGCAACAGATCTATCATTGATAACCTCTTCGTAAAACTCAACTCTAATCACGACAGACTTAAATTCACCCTTGAAATTGGACAAAACAATCAGATAAATTTCTTCAATCTCACAATCTATACAACAGGCACCAAATTAGATACGAAAATTTTCAGGAAAAATACAAACACCGGTAAATACCTACATTTTGCAGGGGCTCGTATCTGGCGAATATGGGCTTGGCACACCCAGGGTCCTGAGCTGGATATCATCATTCTTCTCTTTCTTGGTGACTCCCGTCTACCTTTCTCTCTCTCTCTCTCTCTCTCTCTCTCTCTCTCTCTCTCTCTCTCTCTCTCTGTCAGGGTAACTCGGGAATTTTTTTTTTTTTGGGGTGCAGCATAAACCTCAGGCTCCCTTGCACCATATAGCTAATAATAATAATAATAATAATAATAATAATAATAATAATTTTGCCTCCCATCACCCCCTAAACACTAAAAAAGCAGTTTTATATAATCAAACTCACAATGCACTAAAGTACAGATCCTCACCAACCGACTTTTATAACGAAATATAATATCTCACCGACAAATTTATATCCAGAGGTTACCCCCACCAACTTATTTATATCCAGAGGTTACCCCCACCAACTTATTTAAACACAATCTCCATCGCTAAAAATAAAATTAAACTTAACAATCCAACCAAAGACAACAATAAAACAAACATCCGCATAGTCCTCCCTTATCACAATGGACTCATAGGACAGTTCCGCCGTCTATTTAACGACACTGATATCTACCTTGTTTTCTCCACCTAGAACAAATTAGGATTCTTCTTCAGCTCCTATAACGACACATAAATATCCTACAAACGACCTCGATAATATAATATACCTCATTAATTGTAAACCAAACTCTAATACATGTTACATCGGAAGTATCACTAACAAATTTGGCTCATCAAAAACATCCAACACCCGTGCATACGATCATTTCCATAGTCTCATGTCTGACCAATCTGTTACAGAACTTACAATTCATGCCCAGACCCACAACCATACCCCCCCCCTCATTGACTCTGCCATTTCCATCATTAAACTAAAATCCAGCTACAGAATACTTCAATATGAAGCCCTAGCTATTGAATGCTACCGGCACCACTCAAACCTTAAAATTCTAAATTCCAAACTCCCCTTCAATCTTTCCCCAATTTGGAACCTCTCGCGATTAAAGTTCGCACATGTCAAAAAGGCATCACGAGAGCATAATTCATTTCTTAAATACCATGCGTGTTCACTTTGCTCACATTGCCAACTGAACACGTTTTAACCAACGAAAGTCCTCGTAACCACTATTGGCGTCACCGTATTCACCTATTTAGTTTTCAATTATTCTTTTTCTTCTTTACTTCAATGACAACCAAGGATTGGATGTGTACGTTTCTGTTTCCTTGCGCCTATTTTAACTCCGTCAACACTTATCGATTTCCCCCTTTTTTATTTTATTCAACTTAACAATTGAACTTAAATATTAACCACGCTGCCTAAGTAAGCCATCGCAGGTTAATTCAAGGTGAGTACCGCTTTCTAAGCATTCGCTATCCTTTACTAGTATATTAACACGGTACTTGAAAATCTCTAAAACTTCGCATTATATCCAATTTTGTCACACAAAAACACTGTAATCCATATTGAATATCCATTTTATTGGACCATATATCCAGCACAGTATCGCAAGCAATCATCACTTCGCGGCTATCGGCAAATTGTACATTCCATTTGAGACACCAGAACCCACCACTCCCTTTGCCATAGCACATCCTGGATGGGGTCTTAATTTCTTGTCATCTGAATCAAGGCATATTTAATTAATAAATTAAATTCAAATAAAGTTAAATTTAATAAATTTTCAACCCAACGAAAGCCACGTAGCCTGCACTGAGGAACATATACTGAGAGAAATAATCTGCATATATGAATCAAGTCAGTTTCCACCCCTGCCTCTTGGAGGCGGGCTTCAATTATCTATCAGTTTTTCTCGTCTATCAAATGCTTCCTTATAATATGATCAGTCCATCCGAGGTATATCCTTCCATTCGAACCAAGAACAAATGATCTTAGTCTAGGAGAAAGTTTCAATACCCAGTGACAATTACCTTGATTCCTGGCATTCATTTTGAACCGTAACTTAGTCTTGAGGTCGTCAAAAGAGATGTTAAAATTACTGAAGTTCTTATCAAAATCCTCAAGGAAATCCTGCTCACAAGTTTCTTTTGGGATGTCGTAAATAACCATAGTTGGGATACGTTTCTTGGCTGTATCTCTCTGAAAGTTCAATTTTTTTTACTTTGGAACATTGTTTCAGGTTTATCAAATCTTAAGAAGTAGCCGTTTCTATTGTGACACCCCTATCATGTATCTTTTTGATTGATTTAATTTTAACAAACTTTAGGTCTGATTTAAAATTAGTTGATTGCCGAGCAGATTTCATCCCTGGTCTTAAGGGTACATTGCTCATTAGATTTTATGAAAACAATATGTTTTCACTGAGCTCCTGAGGGAAATAAGTCCACTTCAGACTTTTTACCAACAGAGACCGAAGCTACCTGAACATAGTATGCCACAGGGGTGGGAGTAGGAAAGACACTTTTATTTAATTTCTGTTTTAGTTTTGCGATTTGTAGAACTTGAGCATTGATTTTTTCATTTTCAAAAAGCTTATTATTTAGTTCTTGATATTTAAGTAGTTTTTCATACATTTTAGCTTTTTCACTCGCCATATCATGATAAACTGTTTGAAGCTTAGTCCAAATATCATAGGATTTTATGATAAGGTCATCTGTCACAATCCGGCCGGGTACAAAATTTTTGAAGAATGTATCTCTCAATTCTGAAACTTCTTCACCCTTAGAGATAGTTTTAGAAAATTCTGAACCAGTAAGACAAAAGTCATCAGGAATGTCAGGCACTGGAGGAAGCTGATCAAGGTTACTAAAGCCCAGATCAATAAAACTCTCATATAAGATATCGACCAATTTTACAACTGGATCCATGAGGTTAACTTCAATATTAGGAGCAACCGAGAGATTCCCAAGCATAGGAGGAGAGTTGCTGGAAGAGGCGTCCGAAGAAGAACAATCTGCCGTTGTGTTGTTCAAAGTTAAGCATGTTAATCCGTACAATAAAAACTAAGTCAATGTCGAGAGGACAAGACGCAATTGCTACCAGGGGGCGCTATGGACAGCAAACGATAGAGGATATCTAATTATATATAGTAACCAAGTTTCGTGAAAAATGGTTGAAAAGGAGCAGAGTTATATCCCTATAAGATTTTCTTTAAAAATGGTAAATTTTATCTGGATGAAAATCTCGTTTTGTATTTCTATTAATATCTCCACAGGAAATCAACCAACGTTGATGAAATTTGGTATACTGGAACCTGGTCCTATCGATGATTTATCGAACATTTCCTAGCAGAGATAAAGACGTCATAATCACATAAAGGTGATTTTATAAACTTTATGTGATTAAATTATAAACAATTTTTTTTAAAATTAGTATTTTTTGTATCACTACCGGTATTTCAATACCGGGATCCCGGTATTGTAAGTCCTAATTAGGGCCACCCGTAATCTCTTACATATACCCATATATGTAATATGACTGTAAATTGCGTGTGTTCTCTGATCGATTTGCCTGTTTTACTGGACGAAAAAAACCGCAGTTTCTTGGGGAAACTGCGGCTTTTCCTTCTTACCTACGCCTGAGACCGGCTAACTCAGCCACTGAGTGAAAAATATCCACTAAAACGTCCTCGCGTCATCGACGCGATTCGAACCCGAGCCTTTTCCGCACCACAGAGTAGCACTGATATAAAGCAGAAGCCACGTCGGTAGTTTACACTTGACTGGGGAGGTGCCCAAACTGTTTTTAAAACTGAGTTGAAAGACCCCTCGACCAAACTGTGCCGGAAATCGCCAAATTGTGTAAAATCGTGTAATATCAGAACCAGAAATAATGACTGTTGTGCTTTCCTCCTCACCATAGACTTAAAATGGTGATGTGCCATTTTCTTCCCTGTTCGTCTACCAACTTTTTCAATGCTACCACGTCTTTGCCACCTTCATATACCCACTTCCTAAGGAAATGATCCCGCTCCTCTAAGCGAATTTTAATAACAGACTGTTTTCCCCCCAAAATAATGACTGGGGGGACCAGCCCAAAACTTAAACGGCTCAGTAGTAGCCACCAAATTGGACTACACATTTGTGGCTGACATCTTTTGCCAGCAAATCTTAAGCACTAGCAGGCTTCATACCCCCATTGTCCGCTAATCCGGACAGTTCCCGCTTATACGGACGGCGTCGACATGGAAGGGAAACTAGGGACTCTCAGCAATCCAACCAGTATGAGGACGTCCAGATCATCACACAACAAATGGATGATATGGAGGACACCTGACTGGGTACCCCTACGACCAAGCGGAAAAACAAAAAAAATGACGGGTCCCAAATTGGAACGGAAAACGCGATGCCAGACAGAGAAAAGAGAGAAAATCTGGACACAGAGTGTCAACAGAAGGAAATGAATGACGACAAGCAGCAGGACCAACCGCTGGATTCTACCGTGCCAGAGGACACGGTCTACCAGAAGTCCCTCTTACTAAAGACGGCCCTTGAAAATGAGTTCAAAGCAAATACAATAAGGTATCCACTAGCCTTAGGGCCGAAATAGTCACAATCTTCCACAAAAAGGAAACAATATTAGTGAACACATCTTGAATGCGAAAGAGCCATCACGAGCCTAGAAGCATACGAAGAATGTGGGGCAAACCAAATGCCACAGCGCGCTCCCACATATTCCCAAGTGCTTAGGACAAATACGCAGGAGGCACCAGCAGCCATAACCAAGGGGAAAACACTATTACCAACTACAAACTTGGTCATCCTCTGGCCAACATCCGCAGAAGAGCACGTCACAAGCGAGGCGGTTAAAAATACCGTAATAACAAAAGTGGAAGAAGATCTAAAAACAACAAGAATAAAATCAGTCCGCAAAATAAGAAACACTGGAGTTATAATAGAAACTCAGACCAAAGAAGACGCCCAGAAGATAATAACAAACCCAAAAATACATTCTAGGTCTGGAAGCAGCGCATAACTAGAAAAGGGCCTAGTATCATCATATATCATACGGAAAAATAACTAACACCGGTAAAACTCCGGGAAGAACTCTACATAAGGAACCTGCAAAAGGATCATCCGGAGGCCGACCCGACGCCGCTAATAACACCATGGTACCACACAAAATCCAGGTCAGAGACTGTCACAAATTGGGTGGTGGAGCTCTCGATGGCAGCATGGAAGACCATAAACCGACACAACGGGGTTTTTATAAACTGTGGCAGTCATCGCTTCAATGAACACGTGACTGCCCCCAAATGTATAGGTGTGGGCGATTCAGACACACTACAAATACCTGTGTCGAAACTATTCCCATATCATGTGGCTACTGCCCAGAAAAGGGTCACGAATTCAAGGAATGCCCTAAAAAAGCAGGACCGCCAACATCCGCAAACTGTAAGTCGCAACAAAAGCAAGCGGATCATTCAATCAGGGATAACAAGTGTCCTGTTTTCGTTAAAGCAAAGGGAATGTACCAACGAAGACTGGACTAACTATGACAGCACGCCCTGAACATTATAACAAAACCCGGGTCCATTTCGTACAGATGCTAATGAAGAGAACAGAGACATCCTGCTTATAGAGGAGTCCTACACCCACAGTAAGGAGGTCAGAGCATGCCAGCTGAATTAAAAAATTGTCAAAATAGATTGGGAAACCCCCTGGGCAGCAGTTCTAATAAGAAACTCAAACTGCTCGGTAACCAAGCTAACGAATTACTCTCTCCCTTGGGCGGTGTGCGCTCACATCGTCCCAGCCCTGGGCGAATTCTGTGCGGTTTCACTCTACTGCTGGCCATTAGATGATGTATGTATAAATTTCTTGTTTGGGGTAATTGGTCTACGCGGTAACACAGTGGTATCCTCACTCGGTGGAAAAAGTCCGTGTTCGAATCCCGTAGATAACGCGAGGAACTTCAATGGGTGGTTTTTTTTTCACTCCATGGCTGAGTTAGTCCGTCTCAGGCGTAGATAGTAAAGTTTTACCCCCATAAACTGGGGTTTTTCGTCCAGCAAACAGACAAATTGACCAAAGAACGCACGCAAATTATAGACACAAATACGGGTTAATGTTGTCATTTATGGGAAACTCTAATATAATAATCTTTTTTTTTTTGTTTTGGTTGGCACCTAAGACGTAAGTCATGCTCCAACTTGCAAATCTGTGGTGAAAACACTATTTTGTCAAAAGGCTTGATTATGTTGTGTGTGTTTGTATATTGTGTAAGTATTTATTTAGGTTATGTGTTTATGTATTTATTTGTGTAAGTATTTTTTAGGCCATGAGAGGATATCTTTATATAGAGCATATGTACAGACTTCTGAACGCAAAAATAATTATTGGTACGGACGGAAACTGTCGCTCAGCTGCATGGCACAGTGAAACCCAGGAACGACGTGGTGTTATAAACGGACAGCGCCTTGAGGAATTCCTCGCAACCAGTTTTACTTCACCATTTTAATCCGACCAAATAACCTGCCGACCTTTTCTAGCACCATGGAGGAGACCACAAGGTAATGCTGACTGCATTACCTTGTGGACTGTTAGCGAAGATTGGGCAACGTCTGATCATAGAGCAATCACATTCAACTTGAACCGATCCATAACCAGAACAACAACACCACCAAGGCAAAAGCAATTTAGATATGGGAGAGTTCCAGGAGAGGCAGCGTATGACTGCCAATACACCTGAAACGGATAGACGAAATCTGGATCAACATCAAACTATAATACCATAAATGATCATCGACACTGCTGATAGAGCTATCAAAAAGAACTAAGATCGGAGATGAACATCTCCAGGAAAAGCTTCCTACGCTCCAGACACAGCTGGTCTACTCCTGAAATGGAGGCACTGCGGGAGCAATACCGCGCAATCAGAAATCGATACACAGATAAGATCCAGGAAGGGAAGCAGCGTCCATCGCAGCACCTGATTAGTGAGGGAGTAAACAATGATCCTTGGCGAGTGGTTTTTCGTGTGACCACCAACAAACTTCCAAGGGGTGAAGTTAGTTCAGCAACCAGGAAGCCACTGGGAGAATATACCACGACGTGGAAAGACTCCATTAATAACATATTGGAAGCCATGTTTTTAGAACACCAGGATCCAACTACGCCGGAACATAGTGTGCATAGTGTTAGTTTCAGGCACCACCTGTGATTTCTCACATCTGCGCAATATGTACGCTGTGAAGAAATACAGTACTACTGTAGATGCCAGAAAAGTGTTCTCTGTTGAACACGTAGTTTTGTGCTGGGTTCTGTTGGGTGTCCTAGCATTTGGCCACAGGGCCCCTGGTGAAATCCCACGTTGCCCGCACACACTGGTAGGCAGGTAGCCAGGCTGCCCATTAGACATCCACATACATCCAAGGGATGGAAGTGGTACAAAAGTTGCCGTGCGAGAGAGCACAAGCGTGATTCGCCATTTGGAGTTGGCACAATCTTCTTGCTCTTCTCATTCAGGTCCGGTTGTGATGTCAATTTCAGTGGTAATGTCATCCGGTGATTTGTGTCTAAGTCAGTAGGGATATAAATAAGAATGCAATTGTGGTGGGTAATCTATACTGGATCTTCTTAGATTTGGTGGTGGTGTAGTCTCATTTGCTGGTAGGCCTCTGCATTGATTCCCAAAATATAGGTGGTTGTCTTTTCTTGGTTTTGACGATGATCGGAATAGTGACTATATCCATGGAAGGGTCTTCCGTCGTGCGAATAAATCTTGTGCGTAGCGCGTAAAGGCGACATAATCTTCTTCTCTTTCTAGGATGTGCTCTTCTTGGTTTTTAGGAAGGTAATGTATCCTAGTCAGGAGGAGGCATCTCAAATCTTCATATATTTCGCACTCGTACATCAGGTGGTCCCAACTTTCGAGGGAACCACAAAGGCATTGTGGGTGTTCGGTGATACCGAGTGCAGTGAGCTTTCCTCTGATAGATCCATGGCAAGTTAACAAAAACGTGAGGTATAGGCCAGGGGAGTACCATGTGGGAGATTTTGGGTATACTGTTGCTATTGTAGGAATGAATTTTCTGATGACTTCTCCTTTTGTAGACTGTGTCCACCTAGACTGCCAGACCTGCTGCAAGTATGCAGTGAGACGCTTCTTCTCGGCCTTGATATTATTTGAGGGGTCGGTGGTAAAATGCAGACAGGAGATGGCTTTATCTTTGGAAAGCATGTTAAGCAAACCACATTTGATTATTTCCAGATCTAGAGGTAGCATGCCGGCCAACACTTACAAGGCATGTGTGTTGACTGTGCAGCAGGCCCGGGTGATGGTGAGCAGTGAGACACGCTGAATCGAGTCAAGCTTCCTCTTGTTAACTGCTGTGGCGGCCTTTGAAAACCAGATACCAGATGCATAAGTGATTATGGAGGTGAACAAAGCCTTATAGAAGAGGGTGAGCGCGCGTCTGATTAATCCCCGGTCCGAACGTGCGATTCTTGTCACTAGCGCAGTATATTTTCGAATCTTGGTATGTAGATATTTCAGGTGTGGCGTAAAAGATAGGTTCCTATCCAAGATCACTCCAAGATATCTCATCTGAGTTGTTAACTCGGTAGTTCTCCCTTGGATTTTGATTTGCGGTGGCTTCGCTACGTTCAGAGAGCCGTTAAGCAGGATTGAGTTTGTCTTTACTGGTGAGATTTCTAGGTGGTTGTGCCAGGCCCAGTGCTGTACAGTTCCGAGTGCTCTATTTGCTGCGGCTTCCAGTTGGGATCTAGTATCAGCGGTAAGGGTAAGGACTAAGTCGTCTGCATATGCTTGAGATTGGACATTCCGCAGGTCTATGTTCAGGAACTCATCAAGTACGATGTTCCATAGTAGGAGAACCAGGACAGAGCCCTGGGGACATCCTCTGTAGATTTGGCGCGTAACTTTGCTATACGGTGTCCTGATGGTTATGCTCCGATGTGATACATAATTTTTTATGCATTGGTACAGGTTGCTAGGGAGATTTGCTGTACGGAGTCTGCCGAGGACGCTTGGCCACCAGAGTGCATCAAACGCCCCGGCAAAATCCACTGAGATGGCTAAGAAATATTTTTGTCCGTACTCTTTGCGCCTTCAATCATGTTCTCCAGTGAATCAACAATGGAACGACCCTTTCTGAATCCATATTGATTTGGGGACAGTAAGTTGGCATTGTTGTAATATGTTTCTATTCTTTGTCTTAGAAGATGCTCAAACAACTTGCTTATTACTGACAAGAGAGCGATGGGTCTATAGGAATCTGGTTGGTTATGGGGTTTGCTGGAATTTTTCAAAATTAGCCTGATGTTTGCCATTTTCCAGTCTGTTGGGAACCATCCACGCTGGAGACAATGGTTAAATAGATTAAGGAGAAGCTCTGGATTGTACACCGCCTCCTTTTTTATAATTTCCGGTTTTAGCAAGTCTATTCCCCGTGATTTTCTGTCTCTCAGTTTTGATGATGTGACACTGAGTCCTTCGGCTGTGAATGGAGGCTCCTGCTTTTGCGTGGTGTAACTTTTGTTGTCTTCACACAGTTGTATTTGCTGCGGAGTGGATGGAGAAGCTGTCTGTTTGAATATTACATCAAGTATTTTATTTATCGATGCGTGCCAACTGGTGGTTATAGTTCCAAGGGGGGTCTTTGTGGATGGAATCACTTCACCTGTGGGGAGTTTGTTGGTAGTTACCTTGAAGACTAACCCCCAGGGATCGGAGTTGCCAAAAGTAAAACCCACGATTTTCGTTTCCGCTTCCTAATTAATGCGGTGTAGTTATTCCGGACTTCCCTATACTGCTGCCTGAGGGCTTCTACCTCAGCCTCTGGCCATGATCTGCGAGCGCGCTGGAAAGTTTTTCGTCTGTGATATACTTCGCGTCTTAGGGTTTCTAGCTCAGGGCCCCGCCAAGGGACTGCACCCGGTCTGGGGTTCTTTCTTTTGATGGAGATGTTGCAGGCCAATGTGATCATGTCTGTGACAGCACGTTGGTGTTGGTCTGGATTTAGTGCTTGGAAATCACTTACTTGAAGCCTGTGACAGGAGTCCGCCAGCACCTCGCTGAAGAGGTTCCAGTCTGCCTTGGCGAAGGCATATCTATGAATTATCTGTCTGATTATTGGTGAGCAAGCAATGGACTGTTTCAGCTGGAACGCAATGACCCGATGGTCGGATGTTGTCCATGAGTCATGTACCGTCCAGTTCGAGAGATATCGTGGCAGTGATCTGGTTGCAAGGGTCACATCGATTGTGGCCTCCCAAAGAGTACTGGAAAAGGTTGCTGGGTTGTTTCGTTGATTTATTACGGTGAGAGTGGAATTTGCAAGGAATTCCTCCAGTCGCTGGCCATTCCCACGTCGGTCTAGAGTCTCACTGTGCCACGTCTGGGAGTGGCAATTAACATCAGCGTCGATGACGATTTTTGCGTTGGGAAGTTCTGCAAGAACTGTCTGCATATATGTATCTGATTGCAGGTAGGATGTCTTCTCCTGGCCTGCAATACTTCGGGACGACATATAATTCTCCTAGAGGTATAATAAGTTGCACACATGCAGCCCAGTCTGAGCAAAAGTGTACGATTTTCGTGACCGTAATATTAGTATTATGGACCGCTACAGCTGCCCATAATACTAATATTACGGTCACGATCGCTCCAGTGGATGGGGTATCTCCATCCACTTGGGCGATCTTGTAAGTTAGGAGGTATCCCCTGACTTCCTTATTATGCATGTAGGGCTCTTGTATTAGGATAACGTCGATGTTCCCTTCGTCAATTTTTTTCTTATTTGGTCTACTACCGCTCGAGCACGCTGCCCGTCAATTTGTAAAAATGTAATCTCCTTGGTGTTATAGCATTTATGCGGCGTACCTATAATCGGTATGGGCCTGGTGTATGCTCTTGGATTTGAGGTAGACAAGGTATTTATTGTATATGACATATTGCGTTAGGTTCTGTTGGGTGTCCTGTCATTTGGCAGTAGGGCCCCTGGTGGAACCCCACGTTGTCCATACACACCGCTAGGAGGTAGCCAGGCTGCCTTTTATTCTCTGACTATTCTCCGCCAGGGTCGCCTGAGTGTTCTGGACGAAGACCAAGTTAAAAAAAAAAAAAAAATTGAAGAGAAGAGAAGTTATGTGGAACAATAGGAAAGGAGGTTTTGAATGTTGGGAAAAAGCTAAAGTGGACAGCTAGAGAAGGCAGTCCACCCGAGTAAGGTGAAATAGCGATTAGGGAGGGGGATCAAAAGTCACAGGGGCGTTTGCCCCTGTGTGAGTGCCAAGGGCCAAGAACTCTTTGGGAGTCGACATTTCAAGTTGTGCCAACCTTGATGACGCCTGCATAGTATTTATTCTTCAGTAAAATATTTTGTCTTACTCTTTTATCAGTTGGGAAGATGCTCTCTGACTCCAATTTACGTTTGCACTTGAGGATAGTTGTTATGAGTAGCTCTAAGTTCAGCAAGCTTTGCCCGTCTGATGGCAAAGGCAGCTTTTGCATAACTGGTTACGGTTTTGTATATTGTTTCATCCTGAAGAAGGTATGTTTCATGGTTAAGACCGTTACCCTGGATTTCAATAAAAAATTGGAGCCTACAATCATCGTAAGCAGGGCACTCATACATGACATGCTCCCATGACTTCTCTTCGCCACAGCGGCAAAATGGATTTCTTTCAATTCCCATTGCTGTCAATTTCTGTTGAAAGGACCCATGTCCTGTGATCAGGAATGTAACTGGCAGACCAGGTGAAAACCAAAAAGGGGACTTTGGGAAAGTCATATCAATGGACGGGAGGAATCTTCTAATAATTTCTCCTTTTGACGTGATTTCCCATGAATGCTGCCAAAGTACGCTTTTAAAACATTAATCACAGATGCCTTGAATGCGTATATACCATTATAAAAATATTCCACGAGAAGGGTTCCAAGTTGGATGAATAGTGAAGTTGCCGCATTACTTCAGCAGAAAAAGGTGGCATGGAAAGGTTTCAGAGCAATAAAAAGTACTGAAGCCTATAACAGCTACAAGGTGATGTGTAATAGAGCCAGAGAAAAGGTTCGACAGGCAAAGGCAGTTTATGAGAAATCACTAGCAAACAGAGCAAAGAGGGGGGAATAAGGAATTCTTCACATATATAAATGCCAAGAAGAGCAGGACAAACCAGATCGGACCTTTACGTAAGGGAAAGGGGATAGTATTAAATACTCCAGCTGCCGTTGCAGATGAACTCAACAGTTACTTTGCATCAATATTTACAAATGAAAAGCCTTTTGTGGCAATGGGAAATTGTGGGAGCGAAGTTAAAAAATATGTAATTAATGATATTTAAATCTCGCAAGATTATTTAATGAAAAAACTTTCGAGCCTACAGACCAGTAAGGCTCCTGGAGTTGATGGAATATACCCTATAATCTTAAGAGAGGCGGCAAGCGAGTGCATTGAACCATTGAGGCTAATTATGCGAGCATCACTAGACTCTGGGGAGATTCCCTTGGATTGGAAAAGTGCAAATGTATCTCCCATACATAAGGGTGGCTCTAACAGTGAAGTGGGAAATTATCGACCTGTCAGTCTGACTTCAGTAGTAGGGAAAATCATGGAGGCAATGATCAAGGGTGGAATTCAGGATCATTTGGATCGAATTGAAATTCTCAAGGATACTCAGCATGGTTTTGTAAAGGGAAAATCATGTTTAACAAATCTGGCTCGCTATTTCGAAAGGATCACTCACGAGCTGGATTTAGGGAATAATTTCGACATTGTTTATTTAGATTTCAGTAAAGCTTTTGACTCAGTCCCACATGAGCGGTTGCTTTATAAGCTGGAACAGGTTGGAATCACTGGGAAAATCCTTAGATGGATAGAAGGATGGCTTCAGGGCAGGAGGCAGAGGGTTGTGATAAATGTCTATTCCTCAGATTGGGTTGATGTAAGAACTGGGGTTCCCCAAGGATCAGTATTAGGGCCACTGTTGTTTTTAATTTTCATAAACGACATTGATGAAGGGATAGAGGGCGTGATGTCTAAATTTGCAGATGATGTTAAAATTGGTAGAGTAGTTAATGATCACTGTCAAGCTGAGCTTCTTCAGAGAGACCTAGATAGACTTCAGGAATGGTCAGAAAAATGGCAGCTGTGCTTTAATCCAATAAAGTGTAAGGTATTACACCTGGGAAACAGTAATCCCAAAAAAACTTATTCACTTGGTGGGGTTCAACTAAACCCAGTACTGGAGGAAAGGGACTTGGGTGTTACGATACGGTCAGACATGAAATTCTCTGAGCATTGTAAACAGGTTGCAAGGAAGGCCCATGGTGTCCTATCGATGATCTATCGAACTTTTGCAAGTAGAGATAGGGACGTGGTAATCCCATTATATAAGGCTTATGTTAGACCACACTTGGAATACTGTGTTCAAGTATGGAGACCGCACCTAAAGAAAGACATCGAGCTTCTTGAAAGGGTGCAAAGAAGATCTCACTCGCCTGGTGAGATCGGCAAAAGGGCGTCCTTATGAAGAAAGACTTCGAATATGTGGGTTGCAGAGTTTGGAAACTAGACACCTTAGAGGAGATTTGATTGAGGTGTTTAAGGCTCTGAGAGGCATCAGTAAAATGAATGAGGACAAAATTTTCAAGATTATAAATGATGCTAGAACTAGGGGACATAAATTCAAGTTACGGGGGGAAATGTTTAGATTGGACTGCAGGAAGTTTTATTTTAGCCAGCGAGTTATAAATTACTGGAATAAGTTGCCTTCATGGGTGGTAGAGGCCGACAGTTTGGGAAAATTCAAAGGTCATCTGGATAGTACTTTCGGGTAAGGGAAGCACATAGGATGATAGGTTTGATTTCCTTTTTATTTAGTTTTTATTTTATTTTTTTTATTAATTAATTATTATTATTTAGTTATTTATTTTATTTATTTATTTTTTTTTTGTTTTTATCATTGTTTTGTTCGGATTTTTTTTTTTTTTTTTTTTTTTGGCTGGTGCAGCATAAGCCATAGGCTTTCTTGCACCATACGGCCGTTACTAATACTAATACTAAGTCTTTGAAGGTGTTTGAGAATAAGTTTACTTTCTTGTTTCAGGTCATTGGTAAGCTCCAGTTGAAGATTTGTCTACTCTGTCGGAATTCCCTTCTTTACTCGATGGTAAAGGCCCCTTTTAATCACCTTCATGTAGAGCGGCAAGCATACAGTAATAGCCTGTAGGGCAGGGGTGTTGACAATGCAGCATTCCCTGCAGATAGACAACAGTATGAATCTCTGTATTGGGTGAAGTTTACGCTTGTTCTTTTCCGTGGTGGCCTTTGTATACCAAACTGAGGCTCCATAACATACAATTGGGAGAAACACCGCTCTATAGATGAGAGACAAAGCTTTATGCTTCAAACCCCTGTCCGCTCTGTTGACTCTTCTTATCACGGCCGTATACTTTCGTATTTTCGTGGATAAGTACTTCAGATGAGAGTGGAAGGTAATATCGGTGTCAATGTAGCTTTCGAAATATTTGACTTCTGTGTAGAAACGGATGGGAATGTTATTTAACTTCATTGTTGGAGCCCTTCGTATTTGTAGCTTTCCCTTTAGGAGAATCGATTTTGTTTTCTCACCAGAAATTGAGAGGTCGTGGAGTGCTGCCTAGTTTTGGAGCTTTTCCAGATCTGTTTTTGCTTTTGGTTCCAGTGCCGCACTTGTGTCGGCTTGTACCACCAGGACAAGATCATCAGCGCAGGCCAAGGGTCTGTTCCCACCCAGATCAAACTTCAGAACAATGGACCAGAGGAACAGCCCAAAGACAGAGCCCTGAGGGCAACCCATGTGTGAACGCATCTTGCGATAGTCTGGTATTTGTTTACAACTTGTAATTTTCTATTGCTGAGATAGGGTTTTAGACTGTTGTACAGGTTCTTGGACGTGTTTGCCTGCCGAAGCCTCCGAAGGACGCTGGGCCACCACAGTCGATCAAAGGCACCAGCAAAGTCCGCCATGATGGCTAAGGTATACTTTGAACTTGTCTGTGTAGCCTGGGTAATGAAGTAGTCTATAGCGTCTTCTGTGCTGGAGCCTGTCTTGAATCCAAACTGATATGGTGAGGTGAGTTGCTGATCGGTATAGTAGGTGGAGAGGCGATACAGCAGAAGTCGTTCTAGAAGGTTGGCCAAAACGAAGAGTAGAGCAATTGGTCGGTAGGAGGCAGGAAGTTGGGGTGGTTTATCTGGATTTTTCAGGTTCAGTTTGAGAGTAGCAGTCTTCCAGGGTACAAGGAAAGTTCCTTCAGCAAGGCACCTGTTGAGGAGGATCAACAGTGTAACAGTGTGGTGGGGTAGCCTTTAGCGAATTTCTTGACCACTTTGAGTAAGTCAGCACCTGGCATTTTGCCATCTATCGTTTTAGCCAGAGCCATATTCATCTCTACCATAATGAAGGGCGGTTCGTAGCCTCTGGATGATAAGCTTGATTACTGTCGATGATCTGCTGTTGCTGCAGCGTCATCACTGAAACTTTAGTAAGGTAAATGGAATCAAGAATATTGTTTATTGAATCAGACAGGTAAAGGTTGAAGAGCCATTCGGTTTGAGAGTTGTACTAAGAACCTCACCTCTAGGCAGCCTATTGGTGACAATGCGGAACACGATGCCCCATGGATCTTCATTGCCAGTAGTGGAGAGCAGGGTGTGCCATGACCTCCTTCTTATATTTACGAATCTCCTTGGTGTACATGTTTCTGATCACCTGATATGCCTCCAGGGCAACTTCTACCTCATGTGGGGGAAGATGGGCACGCGCACTTTGGTAGGATTTCTTGGCTTGTTGTGGTCTTTTTCTTAAGTTCCGAAGGTCTGTATTCCACCAGGGGTCAGCATATCCTACAAGCAAATTTGGGCACCACTCCCTGGAGACATATCATCATGAAAAAAATGTCCTCACGCTCGCACGGCTTATAACGAGGCGAATTGATGCTCCATCGGTATCCACATTAATCTCTGGCCCTAGGAGGGCAAGAGGGGAGCACCCCGACTCCTGTCTTCCTCTACGTCTTACGCTGTCAAGCATTGATTCCCTGAAGAACATGTTTCCAGCCAATTATCTTCGGATCTTTAATAAATTTAGGATCCACCCTGATAGGTTCTGTGAAGACAAGCCCTACAGGAAGGAAATCCTCAAGAACTGCTACCAGATTATGAACTTATAATACTCACCTGCTCCTGGACAGACTGTTTTTTTTTTTTTTTTTTTTACCTGCCTATTTGTATATGAGAAAGACTTTTTGTCTTCATGCAATCACATATTTTGTATATTACTGTATATTTTGTACATTATTGTATATTTAATCCTGTAAAAGTCTCGGGTCGAGCACGCATGTACAGTTGTTAATTGTATATGCGTTCCTCGCACCTTAGTCTGTAAATATTCACACCCTTCTGGCACAGAGCCGTCCCGGGGTGACCCAAGATTTCTTGGGAAATAAACTGATTTTAATAATAATAATAATAATAATAATAATAATAGCGGTATGGCCTCCTACGCGGTGCCGAGAGATAACAAGCGCTTTTGATGATCGCAGTAAAATTGCATACACAGTGATCCGACGAGAGTGAAGCCGGTAGAGGAACATCATCCGGTAGCCTTCTGGACAGTTCCACAAAGAAGCGTTGCCAATCCGCTTATTGGTATTATAATGCAGCAGGATTTCGCTAGGTGGCGTGCTCTGTATGCTGATGTCTATTGTGTGCTCCTGCGATTTTGTTTTTCTGTACTATTAAATCTACAAGTGTCATCTTTTTCTTGTTACCAAGCAACCACAAAGAGATGTTCTACCTGCAGTTGATTATTACTTCGATGGAAACATCTGCTTAGATAAGTATTTTTAAAGTAACGAACGTCATGGCTGACACAAGTCTCTTTGTTCAGTGCTTACGACAAGTGCTGCCTTTGACCGCTAATTAGAAAAATTCGTCGGCTTCCAGAAGTACTAGACAGTTGCTCTTTGTCACAACTCATTGCCCTCGGCTATATGAGGAGCGTTGCTCCCCGATCTTTATTCTCCCGAGGTTCTATAAATATCTTCAATAGTATAAACACCTGCTCCACTACCAGAACCTACATTTAGGAGGATTAAGGAGTTGTTTTCGAATTTACGAGTTATATAACTCTTTGCTTGCAGAAATATTGTCGTCGCCTTCTGCTTCTTCTAAAAATTGTCAAAGTTAATTTTCAGAATTATCATTTATCTAATTCTGCTACAGACATAAAAAGTGAAGTAAAGTAACAATCTGAATATTTGAAATATTAATGATCTTCTCTTGAAGTCTACCATCTGCTAAATTGACCTCTCCTTACTTTCTCATGGCGATCCCATCGTGCAGTTCTGTTGATAATAATTGTTGATTTATTTCACGATGCTATGGAGACTGCCAATGCCCAGGGAACCGATCAGCGCGATAAAATGGTCTTTCCGCCTTTGGATACAAGGCAGGACCAGTCTTTATCAGATGAGGCAACTCCAAATGTAGGGTCGGGGCTTTTAAAACTTGAAAAATTACAACGTTATGCTTCTGCTTCACAATCTACTTTAGATGACTTCAGGTGCTCTATAAGTTCCTCAAACGAGAAAAACATTAGACCTTCTGCAAATATATCTCTAGATAGGAAGATAAGGATACGCAATAAGGGCACTGTATTGCTGAACGTACTTCCGCCTCAAGACGCTGTTATTTTACTACGCAAAGAATTAGAGGGATACCTGCTCAATGATAACGCAAATGTAAAAAAACGCAGACCAAGATCATTCTAAAGTCCTGGAATGGCTTAGAACAAGTTGCTCAGTCACTTATTATAGAAATAGAAAGACGGAAGGTTCAAATAGATTTACAAAATAAAAATGTTAAAGGACTTAAAACGTCAAATGACCAGCTTCAACAAAAGCGAAACGAAAAAGTAAAGTTACAAAATATCCCTGAAAAAAGGTCTTATACCAGTGTTCTAAAGGATTCTTTACCTGAAAAGGCAGTTACAGCTATTATAATTTCTGAAAATGAAAGAGTAACTAACGCAGACGACGTACGTGCACCCTTTTCCGGTTGTTCAAGCTCGACGCCTGTTAAAATACAGCCTACAAAGAGGTCTCAGAACCTCATTATTGTAAAGGCTACCGAAAGTTCGCAACTCACTACTAGCCGGAAAATTAGGGAACATGTCATTTAGAACCTAAAAAGTGATTTGAAAGAGGATAAAATCAAGGCACTTCGAGCTTTCAAGAACAATGGGATAATAATAGAGACAAACTCTAAGGAGGATATAAATTCTATTGCATCCTCTAAATTGATTTCTGAAGCTGGTCTGTCTTCAGAGGCACTGAAGGAACTAAATCTCACAATAATTTTTTTTATGATCTATATAAAGATTTAACTAAGGAAGAAATATTGGATGATTTGTATTTTAAAAATTTAAAAGACCTTGGGTTTACACGTGATCAGATAGGAAATGAGATTGCATTTAAATTCAAAACGAAATCAAGGTGTACATAAAACTGGTTGCTTGCTCTTTCCCCACGTATTTTTTCACAAATCTCTACTATAGACAGGATATATAGACTTATATGGTTGATGCCTCATAAATTTAATGACTTTACGATGGTTAACAAATGCTTCTGTTATTTTTCATATGCACATACGTCTAGCTCTCGCAAAAATCAAGTAACGACTTGCGAACAATGTGCTCGTTCGAGGCACATATTTTCGGAGTGTCCCAACAAAGGTGACCCAGCAGTATGTGCCAATTGTAAACGAAAGAAGAAGACAGCCGATCACTCTGTTAGAGATGTCTTTTGTCCAGAATACCAGAGAGCCATGGAAACAGCAAGAGAAAGAACTATTCCCATCCAGTCCTAATGGTCATAACAGTGATGAGGCTGAAGAATCCATACTCTTGACAGCCAAATTAAAAATTAGTCAAATGAACGCCCATATATCTAAAACAGTACCTGATTAAATTCGAAGACTTGCAGATATCTTTTCTCCAGACATTGTTTGTTTACAGGAACCGCATCACTATCACGGTAAAATTACAGGCTATCCTTTATCCACCAGAGTAATTAAATTCCCTCATGAAAATCCAAAAACAGGTCTTATTGTATTCAATAGAAATCTGGACATTCTCACCGTCACTTCTCTCTGCTCACAGCATGCTACCTGTATACAGACTACTAATGAAATTTTGTCTTTCTGCTTGATTTCTTTATATTGTCCGCCATCGTCAGATATTAACCCATTTCTGGAGTACCTAGAAACTGCTCTTCTTAAACTTTTACCACAACCTGTCATTATCCTAATGGATGTAAATTCCAAATCTTCACTGTTTCAGAGCGCAACTACCGATCACAGAGGGCGGTTATTAGAAGATTCAATTTTTGCTTATCAATTGCATGTTCTTAATCTCCCAAATAAGCCTTCTATCTTATGTAGCACCCCGAGTCAGTCTAACCCCGACGTCACTCTGGCAACAAGCAATATCTCTTTTCTAATTTCTGAGTAGGATGTGAATAGATATTCGACAGTTTCCGATCATCGACTTATGCTCTTCTAAAACTACTACAGCCCCACCTATTGACCTGGTCAAATTTTCCCTACGAAATATAATTTGGGAAAACTTTGAAAAATCAATCTTTAAAGATTTTCCGTGTGATTCTAGAGACTGTAGACCATCTTGACGATAATCAATTGGCAAATTTTGTTAAAATCACTATCTTTACAGCAACCACAAAATCTACCAAAAGGAAAGCTTTCCGTACAAAATGTACCGCGTGGGGACAAATGAGCTAACAATTCAACGTCGCAAGGTTCATCACGCTAGGCGCCTTTATCAAAGACCAAAACAAAATAGACATCCCTATACTTGAGGTCAATAGCTTACATTTAAACTATAAAAATGAGAGGAGGATATATACTAAAGCAATATACAATAGTAAGGTCAAATCTTCGCAGAATTTTGTACATGCAACTGGAAACCAAGATCCGTGGGGTCGGTCTTCGTTTCCAGTAGAATATAAAATCAGTATATAAAATCATATAAAATCAGTAGAAATAAACTAACTCCTGGTGATATCTTGAATACAATAATCTCAAATAATACTGAAAGTCTAAACTGGAAGCAAAGTGGCAATCATATACTTGAGAGACATTTTCCCAATAATGAAAGAACTGTTTATTTGCCTACCACCCTGGAGTTAGGAAAGAAAATGAGCAATATGATTCGCCCATTTCTGCTCCTTTATTTACTATGGAAGAGCTTAAAATGCAGTTTCTTCAATGAGTAACAACAAATGCCCAGGAACTGATCTACTAGAATCCATTTTCATTAAAAAATTCTTCTCTATTAGACCAAACCATCTTTTGAAACACTTCAACAAGTGTCTTATAGCTGGGAATTTCCCTGTTATTTGGAAATTTGCTCTCATTAGAATAATCCGAAAACCAGGTAAACCACGAACTGGTCCTAAATCATACAGGCCTATCGCTTTATTATCCCACTTAGGCAAATTTCAAGAAAAGCTCATGGCATACAGATGTAATCAACTTCTTTTGGAAAGTAATCTATCTTCCTATCTTCAGTATGTATTTAAGCCTGGTTGTAGTTGTGAAAATGCGCATTTTGAATCGAACAAGTTAATTGATAGCTCTATTTACAAATATGCACTGTCAGTTTTTATTGATTTGGTAGGCGCCTTCGACAGTGTTTGGTGGGAGAGTGTTTTATGTCGCCTTATATTCGCTCGTTGTTCTAGACATCTCTTCCTTTTTTTCAAAAGTTACTTTGCTGGACGTACTGTCTACATCCAAACAAAACTTCAGTCGGTATCGTCGGTATCTAAAGCTGTTTCTAGAGGGTATCCCTAGGATTCCATTCCTGGCCCTTTTGTGTGGAACCTCGTCTTTGATGATTAGCTGTCTTTTGCCACCAACACGGCCAATGTGCAAATGATTGCCTTTGCCGACGATCTCTCCACCTTAGTACATGGTAACTCAAGGTCCCAATTGGTACAATGCGCTCACTCTGTACTCGATAACTTGCTGGACTGGACTCTGAAAAATAAATTAAGGGTGAAATATCATCATCTAAAACCAAGATGATGATATATCATGATAAATTAGACCAAAATAGACCTCTGGTTGTCAAGTTTAATTGAGTATCTCTGCCACTTTTTACCACTCATAAGCATCTTGGTATTATTTTTGATGAAAAATTGTCATTCTTTCCACATATCCAGAATCTTTCCAAAAAAAGTGAAAACTTTTACGCCCACGTTATTCAAAATCTCTCGGCAGGACTGGGGTTTAAAAAGGGAACCCTCAGAACACAGTGTTCATTCCAATCGTTATATATGCAGCCAGCATATGTTTTTACAAAACCAAACTTATTACAGTTCAAACCAGAGAAGACAATGTCCAATGGACCTTCTTGCTAGCTCTCCTGAGAACTTGTAGAACAGTTTCAACTGCATCTTTGCAAGCCATCGCAGGCTTTTTACCTCTGGAACTGTATCTTATGTACAAAGGCTTTGTTTACTACTATATTCGTAAAGGATATAGTAGTAAACATTTTATCTAATATTCAACTAACTTTTTCCGATTTGACCTATGATCCCACTGCCAATCCAAAAAACGAAAAAGCGAAATGTTGGACTGAGCTTCATAAAAGATGGCAAGTGAGATGGAATTCTTTGACCAAAGGAGCAGTGACAAGATGGTTTATACCTGACGTTAAATTCACTACCTCAAAAAGTAATCGGTTTTGGTTCTGCCCAAGCCTTGTTACGTCATATATTCTAACTGGTCACGGTTCTTTGAAGGCTCGAATTCTTCAGTTAAATCCAGTAACGTCAGATGCCTGTTTCTGCGGCTCCTCCGAAGACTGGAGTCATGTCTTATTCTTCTGCCCAGTTTACCAAGATTTAAGACAAACATTATCTAGTACAGTGCATAATTTCTCTCCTGGAAATTAAAGATATCTTATTGAAAACCGAAATGCCTTCTCAGCTCTAAAGGAAATTCCCACACAGGTTTTCAACAGACAACGTGGATTGCTGAGCTGACTTCTATATTCAACAAAGCTACTTTTTTTAATAATAATTATTATATTAACATTTTATCGAATTAATTTATTATTATTATTATCTTTTATTTATTTATTTTTTCGTTATTATTTTATTTATATATTTATTTTTCTTTATTTTATTTTTTGTAACGTAATAATATCTTGTTGATTTTTTTTTTTTGCCATCCCCTTAGGGGTAGGATTTGCTGATCTCCTGTTTTTTAGAGACGGCGGAATTTTAAACTGCTTGTACCGAGATTTAGGCTTCCTGGGTACGGGAACTGCTGGCGTCCATTGCTATTACACTTTCTGTTGTGGATGCGGGATTGTTTGTGGTATTCACCACCGTAAGTGATTAAAGGAGACTGCTGCGCCCATAAGGTTTGCGCTTACTCCTATGAGTGCTTGAAATAATACATTTAGTTAGTAGGTGTATAGTTGGGCCCGTCTCTTCGTGGCGTGGACGGGTACAGCCTTCCTGGTGATCGCTGTTTCCTGGTAGCCAAGCGCTTAGAAACAGCTAAACAACACACACACACACACACACACACACACACACACACACACACACACACACACACACACACACACACTGCAAAAGCATAGCACGACACCCATTTCTGGCCATAGTATAGTCTTGTACTGTACATCATCACAGAGAACCATGTCGGAGATAAACTAACGTGTACGGGCCGCCTTGCGTAAGACACAACACATGTCCACACACTCATGTACAACGCACAATGTCCCTTAGAATTAGTATTAGTATTAGTAACGGCCGCATGGTGCAAGAAAGCCTATGGCTTGTGCTGCACCAGCCAAAAAAAAAAAAAAAAAAAAAAAAAAATTCCGAACAGAACAATGATAAAAACAAAAAAAAAAAATAAATAAATAAATAACTAAATAATAATAATTAATTAATAAAAAAATAAAATAAAAAATAAATAAAAAGGAAATTAAACCTATCATCCTATGCGCTTCCTTACCCGAAGGTACTATCCAGATGACCTTTGAATTTCCCCAAACTGTCGGCCTCTACCACCCATGAAGGCAACTTATTCCAGTAATTTATAACTCGCTGGCTAAAATAAAAAAATTGATGAGGCGCGTTCCACAGAGTGAAGAAGGGAGAATGTGATTGCTCTGTGGTCTGAAGTGGTTCAGTACTCCTGGACAGTCTAGTCGGAAAGTTTGTTGACTGAGTCAGGCTTAGCCATTGCGATATCAATTTCGCTCTCCCAGAGTGGGCTGCTGTAGGTGGGTAGATGTCATGGGGCAGTTTAAGATTTGCAATTCTGATGTGAGGATAAGGTCCTCAGGTCTCGAGCCATTTCCTAGGGCATTCCTATCTGGTGCCTGACTGTGCCAGAGTGGCGAGCATGAGTCTGAGTCTGAGTCCATGCCTCTCAGTAGCTGCCCACCCGGGAGGAGCTGGGTTGCTATTTCAATCAGAGAGATCGCAGCAGTGATATCTTCAAATCACTGCGTTCTGAACATAAAAATTAAAAAATTAAAAATGTCAAAATTGTGAGAAATAATGGAGTGTCAGTTGAAACATCTAACAAGGAGGATTTAGAGCTGCTTAGACAATCATCCACATTTAAAGATGTCGGACAAACCAAAAATGACATTTCCTACACTAGCACAGCTTTATGAAAAATCTTAAAGATTATGGCTTTACTTTCGAAGAGATTCAGGAAGAGGTGATGTTACGTTTTAGCTTCGGTACAAAGACAAAAGTGATAAATTGGGTCTTTCTCACCGAGATTATTTAGACATAATTTAGAAAACGATAGAATTTTCTTGGGATTCTCAGCCCATAAATACAGGAAATTTACAATAGGGACAAATGCTTCCGTTGCTTGGGATTTAGCCACCCACAAGACTGCATCTTGCGGTCATTGTGCGCTGGGGGACATATATATGCACACCCAGGGTCCTGAGCTGGATATCATCATCATTCTTCTCATTCTTGGTGATTCCCTTCTACTTCTCTCTCTTTCTCTCTCTCCCCCCCCCCAGGGTAACTCGGGAATTTTTTTGGCTGGTGCAGCATAAGCCTCAGGCTTCCTTGTGCCATATGGCTAATAATAATAATAATAATAATAATAATAATGTATAAAGTGGTATTAACTATACATAGAATTTTTTATTTATTTATTTTATTTATTTATTTTTTTATTTATTTTTTTATTTTTTTTGTTTATTATTTTTTTTTAAATTTATTTATTTTTATTTTTTTTTCTATTTATTTATTTTTATTATTTTTTTCCATCCGGTTGGTCAGCCTGAGAGATCCTGTCCATTGGTATTGCACTCCTTCCACTGGACGACTATTGGTGTAGCAGCACCAGAATGATAGAACCAGGCACAACTCCTCATGCTTATAAATAGGCAGTGATTGACAGGGTGTTGATCGCTGTAGAGTGTTGATATCAGAGTTACTTTTTCAACACAGATTTTGAAATGTTGGGTTCGACTAAACGGCTAGGTGCCACCCAAAACAAGTACAAACGCATACATACGTACATAGTATATCTTTTATTGTGTTTTATTGCTTGCAAGTGAAGCTTGTATAATTAAAATAGTTTCTTACGCAGAATGCGATGATTCAAAATAGAAAGTGTTTGTATCTATGTATATATGTAATAAAAATGTATTTAAATAAATAAAAAAATAAATAAAAAGTGATTTCTTTACCTGAATGGCTGTAGAAGGAGAGGACGAACAGCGATCCAAGAGATGTCATGATTTGGGCACAGGCTCTGATGGAAGTGCATAGTGGGATGATATTGGTCAGCGCTGTCGGGCAGTTGCTGATGAAATAAAGGAGATTGCCTTGGAGCATTGTATAGACATTGTTTGTATCCAGGAGCCATTTTATTCCTCACAAAAGTGTAAAGTGTATTCGTGTCTAGCGGCACCGGAGGTTTCCCCCAACTCCGCGTTGCTTTCATTGTAGGTGTAACAGTTCACTGTAAAGGCCAGAGATTTAAAAGTGTATGGATTTTGTAAGTGTAGTGTTGTGTATCGTTGTTCTTCTGGCCATTTAGACGCTAGACCCCTGCTGGGGCCCAATGTTGTCCACACTTAGCCTCGTGGAGGCAGACCAGGTACCCAGTAGTTGATATTTTACTCTGGCAGGCCCCGCCACCTAGTTTCCTGAGATTTCAGTGGCTAGGGCCTTAAAAAAAAATAAAAATTAAAATTAAATAAAAAAATAAAATAGTCGCTGAAAAAGGTTTAAGGCCGAAAGAGTTTTGCGTTGCGCGGTTTGAATTTGGACATATTTTAATTTTTAACATTGTGTGGGACGTTCGCTGGTGTATAAACAGAGTAGGGGAGGGAGACTGAAGACTGGGGGGGAAAGCCAGAAGTATGGGGACAATAGAGCAGGTGTCCCCAAAAGCAGTGGGGCAGGCCCATGCCCCACCAGAGGTAGAGAAGCGGGGAGTGGCAGGGGGGAAACAGGAAACCGTCTCCCCCCTGCCTGGGGATTGGGAATTAAAGGTGAATAGGACTAGGGTCCTATTCAGACCGCCATATGGCGTACTGCAAGTAGTTCCTGCATTTATGTCCAATCCGGGCTTTTTGTCATTTGGTTTGTTTGCGTATACTCATCTTCGTCGGTTAGTTCCTATGGCTGTGTCTGACCAGGTTCCTTGTCACTTTGCTATTTTCTTGATCTTTGTAGGGTCCTGTTGGGTCCTTTGATCCATTTATGACCTCACTTTGGTCGGTTGTCTTCTTCCACGCTCATTTTGATTTCCTCTTACTCTTTGCAGTCTTGTGGGGTGGTCGAATTTCTTCGAGTATGTAATTTACTTTCATTCATTGTGGATGGCAATTTCCGTTCTTCTTCGGTCGAAGACTTCTCGTGCAAATTGGCTGAAAGCCGCGTAGTCGTCTTCTGTGTCCAAGAGATGGTGTTCTTTATTTTTTTGGTATGTACTGTATTTTAGTTATTAGCACGCTTCTGTGTTCCTCATAGCACTCACAGTCGTGCATTATATGATGCCATATTTCAGGCTCACCACAGGTGCAAGTTAGCTCCTCCGTTATACCCAGCATGTTCAATTTTGCCTTGAATGGGCCATGGCCCGTTAGTAAGTACGTTGCATTTAACCCCGGGTTAAACCACGGGGGGGGGGGCTTTTGGATACGTCTTAGAAACCAGTGGTATGAATCTCTTCGTCACTTCGCCTTTGTTTGATGCTGTCCATCTGTCCTGCCACAGCTGTAGCAGGTGAGCCACGATTCTATGCTTTTCTGCTTTGCGTTGTTGTTTGGTTCTAGGGTGAGTCCATAGATGGTAGTGGGTGTTCCCTTAGACAGGTGGTACATGAGCCCGCAGCGAGTCACCTCCAGGTCCAGTGGGAGGACTCCTGTCAAGACCTGGAGGGCGTGCGTGCTCACTGTTCTGCATGCACGAGAGATGATGAGCATAATGCTACGCTGGATTGTGTCCAGGTGTCTTTTATTTACTACTGTTCCTGCTTTTTTGTACCATATCGGGGATCCGTAGGTAATGGCTGGGATGAAAATTGCTTTGTAATACAAGGACAGGGTTTTTCTGTTTAATCCCCAGTCCCTGCGTGAGACTCTTGCTATTAATGCTGCGTAATTCCTTAGTTTTTCTTTCAGGTGGATGATGTGAGGGGTGAAGGATAAATTACTGTCGATGGTAATTCCTAAGTATCGTATTTGTTTTGCAAGTTTGATGGTTGCTCCCTCTATCTTTATTTGCTGTGGTCTGTGGATGTCAAGCACTCCTTTCAGTAGAACAGAGTTCGTCTTCGTGGGTGAGATCTTCAACATGTGTAGGTTTGCCCAATCCTGTAACACCTGTATTGCCTGGTTTGCATGAGTCTCCAGGCCCGATCTGGAGTCCGCCTCCACCATCAGGACCAAATCGTCAGCAAAGGCCTGGCAGCTCACTTCGCCCAAGTCCTGAGCCAGGAAGTCGTCAAAGACAATGTTCCACATGAGTGGCCCCAGGATTTTTTCCTCACAAGTGGGAGGAGCAACCCAAAAGATTATGGGATTTCCTTCTTCTACTAGAATAAAAAAAAGAAGAAAAAAAGTGTTTTGTGGAAGGCGCCACAGGTGTTTTCCCACATCTGCACCATGGTACTTTGTGAATAATTACAGAATCTCTGTAAAAGCCAGAAAAAGTGTGATGGCTGGTTTGTGACAGAGTAGTGCTATGTTCTGTCTCTGGCTGCTTAGCCGCAGGACCACTAAGGAAACCCCACGTTGCCTGCCACCACCACTGGGCGGTAAACCAGGCTGCCCATTATACTTTCACTGTCCTCCGCCAGGGTTGCCTGAGCTTCTTGACTGAGACAAAATAAAAAAAAATAATAAGGCTAAGGCGCATTTAGGGCTAGAGCCTCAAGCTGCGAACAAATTTAGACTATGTATATAAAGTGCTTAGCATCATAATACACAGCCATTTCTGAATAAACAGAAAATTTTTAAGGTGGCATCGTTTTAGGTTATATCTCATATTGTGAATGCCTTCACAACGAGTTGCCATGATATTGCACTACTTCGAATAAGTAACGCTTCACCTAAGGAGAAGACTAGTGTTACTTATTCTCAGATAGGTACCACCACCCAGACAACACTGTTTCAGGGCTATTTGGCCCTTCTTCAGTGAGTGGGTAGGTACCCAAGTGATGCAATGATGGCAAAAACAGTTATGAAGTATAACTCCACAATATGAGAGATGCCTGATGGTGTATGATGTATTTAGACTAAGGCGCATTTAGGGCTAGAGCCTCAAGCTGCGAACAGATGTTTTTGCCATCATTGCATCACTTGGGTACCTACCCACTCACTGACGAAGGGCCAAATAGCCCTGAAACAGTGCTGTCTGGGTGGTGGTACCTATCTGAGAATAAGTAACACTAGTCTTCTCCTTAGGTGAAGCGTTACTTATTCGAAGTAGTGCAATATCATGGCAACTCGTTGTGAAGGCATTCACAATATGAGATATAACCTAAAACGATGCCACCTTAAAAATTTTCTGTTTATTCAGAAATGGCTGTGTATTATGATGCTAAGCACTTTATATACATAGTCTAAATTTGTTCGCAGCTTGAGGCTCTAGCCCTAAATGCGCCTTAGTCTAAATACATCATACACCATCAGGCATCTCTCATATTGTGGAGTTATACTTCATAACTGTTTTTGCCATCATTGCATCACTTGGGTACCTACCCACTCACTGACGAAGGGCTAAATAGCCCTGAAACAGTGCCGCTAGGGGGAGCTTGATGATGTCCGGAGTTTCCGAGAATAGGTAACAACCGCCTTCTCCACTGGGGACGCGTTGCCTATTCGAGGAGTTTATGAGTTTTTGAGTGGTGTGAGTTGAAGGAGTTACTGTCCCTTTCATTCTTCTACACTGTTTCTTTTCCTCTTCCACTCCTACTTTAACTTTCCCTCTACCTTTTTTGCTTTTCTAAGTCTAATAGGGACAAGTGGATATTCGAGTAGATATTCACATACATACCTAAATAGCCCTGAAACAGTGCTGTCTGGGTGGTGGTACCTATCTGAGAATAAGTAACACTAGTCTTCTCCTTAGGTGAAGCGTTACTTATTCGAAGTAGTGCAATATCATGGCAACTCGTTGTGAAGGCATTCACAATATGAGATATAACCTAAAACGATGCCACCTTAAAAATTTTCTGTTTATTCAGAAATGGCTGTGTATTATGATGCTAAGCACTTTATATACATAGTCAAAAAAATAATAAATAAAAAACATAATATAAAAAACATAATATAAAAAATAAATAACAAAAAATAATAATAAAAAAATAATAAATAAAAATAATAATAAATAAATAAAAATAATAATAAATAAATAAATAAAAAATAATAAATAAATAATAATAAAAAAAATAAGTAAATAAAGTAACATTAAAAAAAAAGAGAGAGGGGCATACAAGAAGAGAGGATTGGAGGGGGAATGAATTTGGCCGGGTTGACAGGGGAGAATAAATCCACCCTAGTTTAGGCGAACTTAGCATTAGCAGAGGAATATGATGCAAGAAAGCAAGCTTATGCAGCTTCAGCCAAAAAAAAAAACACTCCCACTTCACCTCTCCGTTCGTTCGAAATACCTGTCCAGCTGAGCCTTAAATTTATTTAGGCTATCAACTTCCACGACAAGGGATGGAAGTCTGTTCCACCAACCAACTACCCGCTGGGTAAAAGAAAATTTCCGCACATCTATCCTACATCTGTCTTTCCTCAATTTGAATTTATGCCCTCTCAGGTGATTATTCTGAGCAAGAGGCAGAATTCCATCAGCATTGAGCATGCTCAAACCATTCAAGACTTTATACACCTCTATCAAATCACCTCACTGGTGCCTAGTCTCCAGATACTGTAATCTGCAAAACCTAAGCCTTTCTTCGTAAGAGGAACTCTTCGATCTCTTAACTAATCTTGTTGCCCTCCTCTGTACTCATTCCAGCAGCTCTACACCTTTCTTAAAATGAGGCCTCCAGACCAGTATACAGTACTCAAGGTATGGACTGACCATTGCCTTATACAAGAGAATAATCACCTCCTTACCCCTGCTAGAAAAATTCCTGTATATCATTGAAAAGACACCATGAGCTACTCTTGTAGCCCGTCTGCACTGCTCAGAGAACTTCATATCTGCCTGCACAATTAACCCCAGGTCCTTTTCATTCCCTACCACTGTCAGTGTAGTACCACAGAGTTGATACGTTGCTCTGGGGTTGCTGTTTCCCATATGTAGTACCTTACATTTGTCAATGTTAAACTTCATTTGCCACCTCTCAGCCCATCTGCTCTACTTTTCCAGATCCTGTTGCTGCAGCATAGTGCCAGTAGTGTCTTTGACAACCCTGCCAACCTTTGTATGGTCTGCAAACTTGGAGATTAAGCTTGATATACCATCATCAATATCATTTATAAATAAAGAAAACAATAATGGACCCAACACTGAACCCTGAGGGACTCCACTAATAACATTAGTCCAAGATGAGCAACATTGAGAGTTTAGGGGTTTAAAATTCACAGGAGACAGGCGCCCCTGTGTAATTGCCAATGACATAGTGCCTGTAGAATCCGCACTTTGGTCAGTGCCAGCAATCCCCCACCTAGATCGGTGCCAGCAGTATATCCTAGCCATTTCGGGTCTGTAATGACTTTTAAATCCTGCACTCCGAGGAGTGCCAGCATCCCGCACCTTGATGGTGCCTGCAATAGATCCTAACCTATTAGGGTTAGCATGATCATGTCTGTGTTGTTCTCGGGGGGGGGGGGGGGGAGGGGAGATGGAGAGTTATCCCACGCCGGTCCGGTTTAGTTCTTGGACTCTGAGTTCTGCAATCAATCTTAGCTCGCCTAAGTTCAAAGGTTTTCTGCGCGTAGGTGGTTAATGCCTTAGAGGTATCTTCCTCGAGTAGCAGAGTGAATTGTTGATTGTGAGGGTTTCTCTGTATTGTGGTGAGGAATTTAAGCCTAATGTTGTCCTAGGTGGGGCACTCATACATGAATTGCACCCAGGACTCCTCTTCGCCGGAGTGGCAACGTGGATCATTCTCGATTCCCATGGCGGTCAGTTTTTGTTGGAAGGATCCATGGCCGGTGATGATAAAGGTCACATGGAGGCCAGGCAAAAACCAGGGTGGAGGTTCTTCTACACAGGGATCAAGAACAGGCACCACGAATAAACTAACCATCCTTGTACTCAACGAAACTGGCTCTCACCCAGATACAAGGCCTTCCTTTGGGACTCTATAAAAAATTTTTTTTTTTTTTAAACCACGCTCCCTTGCGTGGCCCTTTGCTTCCACTCCCCGGGCGGGAGGGGGAGGTGACTTCTGGTCTCCTCCTCCCCTCGCCGCCCCTCTCTTCCCTCTGGTGGGGCATGGGCCTGCTCCACTGATTTGGGGGTCATCTTCTCTATAGACCCCTTATTTCTGTCTTTTCCCCCCAGCCTTCAGTCTCCCCACCCCTCTCTCTTTCTCTCTTTTAATTATAATTACTAGTGTCTGAACCATTGTTAAATTGCTTGAGCCCTACACTCAAAAACTTAACAACATTTATTTGCATAAGTAGTACTTCTTTTTTGCTGACCCATAACTATAACGTGTTTTTTTTTAATTATTATTATTATTTATTTTTTTTTAATATTTATTTATTATTATTATTTTTTTAATATTTATTTATTATTATTATTTTTTTAATATTTATTTATTTTATTTTTATTTTTTTATTTATTTATTATTATTATTTTTTTAATATTTATTTATTTTATTTTTATTTTTTTTATTTATTTATTATTATTATTTTTTTAAGGTCCTTGCCACTGAAATCTCAGGAAATTAGGTGGCAGGACCTGCCAGAGTAAATAACTATAATACTGGTGTACCTGGTCTGCCTCCACGAGGCAGAGTGTGGACAACGTTGGGTCCCATTAGGGGTCCAGCGGCTAAATGACCAGAGGAACAACGGTACACGACACTACACATGTACAAAATCCATACACTTTTAAACCTCTGGCATTGACAGTGTTCTGTTTCACACCCACAATGTACAGCACGCGGAGATGGGGGAACCCCCTGGTGCCGATTGACACTAAACACACTCTACACTCTACTCAGGCTGGTTCCCTACGGACTGGAAGGTGGGAAACATTAAATTGATCCTTAAAAACCGTTGAAAATCATAGCACAAGCCAGACTCCTATCGGCTAATAGCCCTGCTGTCTGTGCTCAGCAAAGTTTTGGAGGAGCTGCTCAGACATAGGATTGATTCACACTACCTCACAACTAGCTTAACAGCAAACAAACAATTTTTTAAACCTGGAAACTCAACCCTCGACGCAGTGATATGTATCATTAACATGGCGGAGAGCTAATGACAAAAATGCTTTCTCCTGAAATCTATAGACTTTGCGGGGGCGTTCGACGCCCTCTTGTGGCCGAGCGTCCTTGCAAGACTCAGGGCAGCCCAATTGCCATCAAATCTATACAGTTGCATAAGAAGGTACCTAACAAACAGACGGATCCTGGTACAGGCCCCTTACTGCAAGGTAGATCGACAAGGACACCGAGGATGCCCCACAGGGCTCGGTATTAGGCCCTCCTGTGGAACTATGCACTGGACGAGTTCCTCTCCCTCGACTTAGGGGGCGTACAGGCATTGGCCTATGCAGACGACCTGTCCCTAGCCCTTACTGCAGATTCAAGAGCCCAACTAGAAACTGTCACGAATGCAGCAGTAACCACACTGCAAGAATGGACGGAAAGGCTTCGACTCACCATTTCGGCCACCAAGACCAAATCCATCTTGCTTAAGGGCTACCTAACCCCAACTAGACCGCCGCAAATAAGAATCAACAATAGAACAATTAAGCTAGTCACAGAACTAAAGCACCTGGGAGTTATCCTGGGCCGTAATCTATCTTTCACCCCATACCTAAAATATATACAGGCTAAGATGAAAAAAATACGCTGCCATGCTTGCCAGAGTCACACGTCGCGACTGGGGCCTGAAAAGGTGCACCCTTGCGATCCTTTATAAAGCAGCCATTATCCCAGCAATCACATATGCCTCCGGTGTTTGGTTCCACAAAGCCTCAACAATTGTAAACCGCAGACGAATGGATATTATACATAGATCAATCCTATTGACCCTCACCCGAGCATGCAAGACAGTCTCTACCCATGCACTACAAGTGATCACGGGCGCTCTCCTTCTTGATCTTGAGGTGACTCGCACCGGCATGCTTCAGCAACCGAGACGTGGCACAGTCACACCATTCCAGGACCACACCACGGACCCGGCTAATAACTGTAAAGTTCAGAAATACAGGCTGCAAACGTACTTGTCATCAATATGGCAACAACGCAGGACAATTTCTGACAAAGTAGACGTCACGCGAAGGTTCTTTCCGAACTTGCAAAAGGTGTACCCAAAATATCCGACATGGCTCTGCCCTGGTCTCCACGTCACCTACCTTCTCACAGGAAATGGAGCTATCCGCCACAAGCTAAACCTCCTCGGACTGACAGATAACCCAGCCTGCGCGTGTGGCTCCCTCGAGACCTGGGACTACCTATTACACGTGTGTGAGCTGCACGAAGATCTGCGTGGACACAGCATCACACGAGTCCAGTGCAACCCCAAAAATCAGGAGCACTACCTACTGGATGACGAGGAAACCTACAATTCCCTCACCAACTGTGCTCAGTGCCTCTTTGCAAGGCGCCAAACTCTTCCTTTGCCTGCAAACCTAGGACAACTAGGATAAATACAACAACAATCACAACAAATGACGAACCAAGATAAAACTGGACTGCCTGAACTGCACTCTCCCAAATACTGACCCATGGATGGGACAACGATTCCATTTGAGAACTGTTAACCAATCGCATCACACAACCGCACAATCACATTGACTGCAATTGGACCTTCTGGAGTCCACCCTGACTGTGACTGAACCCTATCCTACTGAATATCGACCAGAGGACGGACCTCGATCCCACGTGTAACTACTTAATAAAAGACCAAGCAGGACCTGCACAAATGTCAGACAGACCTGGACTGAAAACCTAGACAGAGATATCTTCACTCAACTCTTGGGAATACCGAATGGGGCAGCTCTGGCGCCTTGGCGCCCGGACTGAAGCCACCCCACATCTATGCCCTGTTGGCGATCAGGCCGGCTCCCTTGCCTGGCATACTTTTTACCCTTCCCTGGCGGGGGATGAGGGACAGTCCTACTGTCACCTCCCCTTCTCGTCACCCCTTCTTTTCCTTCTGGTGGGGCATGGGCATGCCCCACTGTAAACTGGAGTTGTCTTCCCTATCGGCTCTATACTTCTATCTATCTCCCCCCCAGTCTTTAGTCTCCCTCCCCACTCTACCTGCACGCTATAGAACGCCCCACACAATCTAAATTCCACCATTGAAAATCAAATTAATTTCGCCCACCACTCTTTTGACCTTCTCCTAGCACTTCCTCCCCAACGCGATCACATTTTTTCTTTTTAAGGTCCTAGCCACTGAAATCTCGGGAAATTAGGTGGCAGGACCTGCCAGAGTGAACTATATACTAGTGGTACCTGGTCTGCCTATACGGGGCGAAAGTGGGGAACGTCGGGCCTCAGTAGAGGTCTGGCGGCTAAACGACCAGAAGAACAACGGTAAACATGTACAATATCCATACACTTTTAAATCTCTGGCTTTTCCCAGGCAACTGGTTCACCCACTATAAATTACGCGGAGATGGGGGAAACCCATAGTGCCGTTTTACCCTAAACACACTTTACATTTTACACTTTACTAGAACAGTAGCAGCTGTGGATGTTCCTCCAAAATCCGCTATTGTCATTTTTAATCAAGACCTTGTTGTAACGTCAATCACGGGTTTTTCTCGCCATGTATGACCATTTTTGTGTCTTCACGAGTTTCTTCTTTCTGCCTGGTGTCACTGTACTGCCCTCTATCGGAAGGTATTTAGATTTGTATCGCTTCATAATTTGGAAAATATATGTTTAAGATATGCATTCCATAATAAATAAAAATAAATTTTCTGTTTATACTCCGGGACGACCAAACGGTCAGAGGAGTTCACAAGATAGACAGAATACAAGAAACAGCACCGTATTCAGCAGTCACGGGCTTGAACCCCGGTCACTCAAGGCACGTGTACTTATGCACCCGCGCGCCTGACCACTAGGCTAAGGCAGCCTTCTCATTGTGACTGCTGATTTTAATGCAAAATCACATTTTTGGCACAGTGGATATACTGATGTGAGAGGGAACCGATTTAAAGACCTCTTATTATCTCAAAATCTTGTTGTTCAAAACCTTCCAAATAAGCCGTTCACCTTTTCAACTGTAAATGGAGAGACTAATATTGCCATTACTGTGACATCTCTTCGTATGTGCGATTCTATTTTGAATTGGGAAGTCAATTCTGGCTTAGTAAATAGTGATCACCGTGCAATTTCATTTGATCTCTGTTTCGAAGTAAGGGAAAAGAGCTTCGCTACGAGTGATCTGTCTAGATTTTCTATGTACCGTGTTAACTGGAACAATTTTAAAAATTATTTGACTACAGTTTTCGATAGTGATAATTGTGAGATACCTGGAGAGAGTTTAAATGATATGACAGCTTAGGAATATGTAAACTATGTACAGTATCATATTTTCCAGGCTTGTGTGCACTCCACCAGGATAAAAAGGACTAAAAGTTGTTTGTGTTGTGGTGGACCCCTGCTTTGTCTGCTTTGAGATCTCAGGTATGCCAGGCTAGGAAAGTATACCAAAGAAATAGACATCTCTCTAGTGTTGATGTGGAATCAATTAAAAATGCCTATGAAGAAAGAAGAAAGGCTTTCCATAAGGCTATTGCTCTTTTCATAAGGCTATTGCTGAGAGCAAGAGAACTTGTTGGAAAAATTTGGTTAGTGAGGTTGGTAACACAGTTCCGTGGGGTCTCGTGTATAAAATTTCTCGTAATAAATTGCTTTGTGGAGAAATATACAACACTGTATTGAAAAATAATGATGAGACATCGGATTGGTTTTCTACTGTGGAAACGATTGTTAGAAGACTATTTCCACAGGATCTTCCTCAAGATGATTCACCTGAACAAGCAGAGATATGCCGGATGAATTCTGAGTGTACAGGAGCAGGTGACTCTGATGCTAAACTGTTCAGTTTGGTAGAGTTGGGTGCAGCTGTAGCTAAAATGAACGTTAAGAAATATCCAGGTTTGGACATTTCTTAACGTTCAATTAACATTTCTTAACATTGAAAATCAAGTAACCATTAAGTTTAATGATTATTTTCCTCAAATTATGTTAAATTTATTTAATAAATGTTTCATAGAGGGTACTTTTCCAAGACCATGGAAGATGGCACTGCTAAAGATATTGCATAAGCGTGGTAAGCCAAGGACTGATCCGAAAGAATACAGATCAATTTATCTCTTGGAAAACATGGGTAAGGTTTATGAAAGGTTCCTTGCTCCCAGAATTTCTGCGATGTTCGAGGATAAGCACCTGTGTTCTACTGATCAGCATGGATTTTAAAAGGGCACTCTACAGAGGGCGCCATAACATCTCTTTTAAACAACATCAAGGATTCTTCTGATAAATATGTTTTTATGGCTTTTATAGACTTTGATAGAGCAATTGATTCGGTATGGTGGAAAAGTGCCGTTCGATCTCTTGTGCTTGCACAGTGTAATAGTCACATATTTAACACTATATGGTCATACTTTCAGGACAGATTTATTACTGTGAGTGCACGTCATCTGTCATATAGTGCCGGTGTTTCGAGAGGTTGTCCTCAAGGTTCGGTTTTGGAACTTCTCTTTTGGAATCAGTTTTAGATCAGTGGCTTGTTAAGGAGGGTACAGAGTTTGTTAAGATAGCCTATCCTAATGACCTTGTGATTGGAGTTTCCGGGCGCTCCAGACTTATATTGGAAGAAAAAATAGAGTCAGTTTTAAATGATTTAATGCAGTGCACCGAATTGAACAAATTGAAGATCTCTGCAAGTAAGACCTGTTTTATGGCTTTTAAGAAACAATTTGATTACGGCAGACCTCCAAGAGTTCTTTTAGGTGTAGAGTTCAAATTCCTTATGTGGCTAAAACTAAGTATTTGAGATTAATCATAGATGACAAACTTTCTTTTTTGCAACATGTTTTACACCTGAATAAGTAAGACACTTTACAGCCTCCATTGCTAGGATTTCTCGTAAGGAGTGGGGATTGAATAAGAGGATGTTGTCACTGTACTATAAGACTATTTTTCTCAAGATAGTGGCATATGCGGCTGTTGCTTGGTTTCCTGTGGTAACTAAAACTACGATTCGATCGAAACGTTTATCGCTTCAGCGCTCTGTGTTATTAACTTTACTGAAAGCACCTAGAACAGCGTCTATAAACGCCCTACAGGTAATTGCTAGTACCATGCCATTGGATTTATTCATTGCCTACAGAGGTTTTTCGTACAAATTGAAAAAGGGTATGCTGTTAACGTTTTTGGATATCACAATCGATTTGAACAATAATATTAAAGAAGAAAAACAACGAATATGGAATAAATTAATGGATTTATGGCAGACCAGATGGGAAAGTGGTGATGTTGGTGCTGTGACGAGGAAATATATTCCCCAGGTGAAATATATTCCGAAGAATTATAGCATCTTCGGGGAATATATTTCCCCCAGGGGGGAAAATATATTCCCCGAAGATGCTATAATTTCTCTTCTGAAATACATCCAGAATTCCCACAGTATGTCTTGGTGGTGTTCGTGGACTTCGAGGGCGCATTCGACTCCCTCTGGTGGGAGAGCGCCCTCGGGTCGCTACGTTCAACCATGTGTGATAATCATATCTACCAAATTATGAGATCATACTTTCAAGACAGACAGATCAAGGTTTGTGCCAAACACCTGACTTACAGCACGACTGCTTCCAGAGGGTGCCCGCAGGGTTCAGTCCTGGGGCCTCTCCTCTGGAATGCAGTCTTAGACCAATGGCTGACAAAGAAAAATGTTGATTGCAAAAAAATTGCATATGCAGACGACTTGCCGGTTGGCGTTACTGGAATGTCAAGAACAATCTTAGAACAAAAGATCCAAACAATATTGGATGATTTATCCAACTGGGCCAATCTAAAAAGCTCAAAATTTCCCCTACAAAAACTAATTTCATGATTTTTCGAAAGCAATTCAATTATGGCAGACCTCCCAGAGTTATCCTAAATGGCTCACAAATCCCCTACGTATCCAGCACCAAGTACTTGGGACTTACAATCGATGACAGACTAAACTTTCATACTCACGTATCCAAAATTTCTGAGAAAATTAAAAACTTCACGGCTGGAATTGCAAGGATTTCCAGAAAAGAATGGGGCCTCAGCAAAAAAGACGTTGTCTTTATACTATAAGACTATCTTCCCACCAATTGCTGCGTACGCAGCAGGTGTTTGGTTCTGGAGGGTCTCAAAAACTAAGACCAGGACTAAACTTCTTTCATTACAGCGTTCGGTGTTGCTCACACTTCTACAAGCTCCTCGGACGGTGTCGAATAATGCCCTACAAGTTCTTGAAGGAACCCTGCCTCTGGATCTTTATATCTCCTACAGGGGTATGATCTACAATCTCAAAAAAGGAATTTCTGTAAATATTTTTAACATTGTAACAGACCCTACGAACAGAATAAAAGAGGAAAAACGAAGACTCTGGAAGGAACTCACCGCTGTTTGGCAGCAAAGATGGGCTGAAAGTGAACACGGTGAGGTTACACGAAGATACATTTCAAATGTTGAATTCGCATCATTACCCACAGTCTCAAAATCTTAAATGGGCATCACACTGCAGATTTATAATCTGAAGTTGTAGTTCACTCGGTGCGTCGCGCACTATTACGAAACTTGTCTCAATTTTTGGGAAGTCGCCAAATCTTCGTGAAAAGTCGTCATTCAAAGCGTTGGTAATTTCACAATATTTTTCAAATTTATTTTCTGGAATTTTCAGTAACTTCATGGTTGGAAATTGGTCTACCTTGTTAATCAATAAATGTCGAAGGAACAACTGGGTATTAATTGAAATCCATTGAAACATTTTACCATATCATGTGCGTATAACGTTTTCCCTTGTACCACGGTGTTGAAAGTATTTAAGTGTGTCACGATGTCCAGGGTAAACGCAAAATCGCAAATCCAGTTATTATAAGTTAATTCGGGAAAGTCCTTAATATTTTTCAGTTTTAAAAATAGAATGATGTCATCTTTAAGATCTCATACTCGTCGAAGAACTTTTCCTAAGCTAAGCCATCGAATTTGGCTATGATAAGGAATATCTGTGTACTCGGATTCAATATATTGAAGAAAATTAACGAATTGTGTGAGTTTCAGGCCCCTCAATTGTATTAAATTTACTAGTTTAATAATACAAGATGTGAAATTTTCAACTTTTAACACAGTTTTACATAATACTTGTCGATGTATAATACAATGAATTGTAATTAAATTATAATCAGGATAATTTTCACAAATTTTATCCTGAATTTTCTTTAACGCTCCAACATTTTTACCTGTCAAACTTGGTGCTCCGTTATTTGTTACGCTTACCATTTTGTTCCATTGTAAATTATATCTTGTTAAGCATTTTTCAACTTTTTCAAATATATCAGCCCGTTGTTTGGTCTTTAAGAGATTACATTAAAAGAAGCTCTTCAATAATTTCAAAATTAGAGGTACATCCACGTATGAAAATTAATAACTGTGCGGTATTCTTTTGGTCGTTACTTTTGTCGAGAGCTATCGAGTACCATGTGTGAGACTGATAAATTCTCAGCTCACGACAATTGAGTAAACCTAATTCCCTATTCGATTAATAGAACCGATGCTTAGGATGTTGGGGCTAAATTGTCGAAAAACCGGTTTCAATTAGAACCCGTGATGATTAAGCAAGCGAAAGCCAAACCAAAAGTATTAAGGAGGAGATGTGAGCAAACCAATGAGAAGACAAAAAGCCTATGACTAATGCAAGCTAACTTTCGCTCTTAACAGGGGATCGTAACGAGGGGATAAAGAGTCAGCGAGAACTTTGGGTCCCGCGCTAACGACAATAAGCAAAAAAAGGTTTATGTTGAGAGCGAAACCAGGCGCACACCGGGCTATGACGCAGACTTAGGTAACTAAAAGAACAGTCCTCTGTCATATTTTCGACTTTCCCCACTGTCATTGGGAGGGAGCGAAGGATTCCTCTTTGTTGAGTAATCCACTAAGAAAAATGTTAAAGGGGGAAAGTAGCACCGTAGCACTAGATATAAGGGGAGACTGACGCGTAAACCGGGACAGACAGAAGGAGACGACACAGAAGACAGACAGGGGAGGACAGAGGAGACAGGAAGAGTTGGGAGTTGGCTCTTCGTAGATGAACATCTAGTCGGAAGATAGCAGAGCAGCGAGGGACAAAGGCTGAGAAGAAGCAGAGCGGCCACCAGGCACAAATCGCCGAAAACCAGTAGAGGACCCCACCTAGATTACGCTGGAGAGAAGGAGGCCGTATAACTGAATTCCAGGAGCGAGCGAATTAACCGGTAAGCCATTATATTATTCGTGCGAATGTAGCAATCAAAAACCGAAACTAAACTGATAACCTTTTCAATGCTTCTTTCCTAACCACAAATGAATTACAGGTTAACACAATGTAGGTTAAACGACTATAATTCTCCCACAGACATCCGAAAATTCCCATCCTGTTGTCCATGACAAAAGTGCAGTGCAATCGGGCATGATCAAGCGCTGAGTCCCAGGGAATGATGAAGGATGCACCGAGATATAACCAGCCATGAAACGCAGCCACACCCACCCACGTTTAGTCTCTGAACATAAATAGTATCAAAATGTCTATGAGCATTCTGGACGTTTAATCTAGAACGATCTAGAACACTACAAAAGGTAAGAATTGTGAAGCATCAATGTTGCAAGTTAAATACAGGATTTCCATGAAGAGCAGAATGTACTAGTTTACTACCTGATCCGCACCTTTGACATTATGAAATGTAACTAATGCATGAATACCACGATTTAATCTGATCACCTAAGTAGAGTGCAAGTGTTGTATATTTAGTTTGTTTTGTGATAATAAATATAGTTATGTGTTTCACTAAGTCTCATCGTCTCTGACTATAGCCAATCACACCAGCACAGGTAAGAACCAACTAAGGTAAGTTATATGCGGGGGATTGGGTCAACGCACTGCCATTGTCCGATCCTTTAACACAACGCTAACCTTTGCTACAGTCACAGGGGTTATATAACTTCTGGAGACCGAGGACGCGGATTTTTTCCTTGTTATTAGATTTCCACGTAGGTCCTCGTAGTTTGTACATTCGTGCATGAGGTGGGTCCAGCTTTCCGGTTCGCCACATGAACAGCTGGGGTCTTGGAGGAGGCCCAGAGATGTTAGTTTCTCGTTGAAGGGGCCGTGACCCGTCATAAGTAGGTAGCATATAGGCCTGGGTTATAGACCATACAGGTAGTTTTGGGAAAAACATGTCTACATCAGGTATGAAGCGTCGTGTCACCTCTCCTTTGGTTGAGTCTGTCCACCTGTTTTGCCATTCCTGTTTTAAGTGTGCCAAGAGCCGAGCCTTTTCCATTTTTATATTGTTTGTGGGTTCAATCGTAAAGCCCGAGTAGGTCACAGAGATTCCTTTTGATATGTAGTATGCTAGACCGCATCTGATCACTTCGAGATCCAGGGGTAAGGATCCAGTAAGAACCTGGAGCGCCTCGTGCTCACAGTATTGCAGGCTCGGGTTGTTTTGAGCAATATTGTTCGTTGTGTTGAGTCCAGTATTCTTTTGTTGGTGGTCAGTCTGGTTCTATGGTACCATATTGGTGCATCGTATGTGATCGCTGGGAGAAAAGTAGTCTTGTAGTATAGCAACATGGTTTGTTTACTCAGCTCCCAGTCCTTGCGTGAGACTCGCGCAATCAGGCCTGAGTAGTTCCTAATCTTCGTCCTGAGTTGCCTGAGATGCGGTTGGAATGTGAGCTCGCTGTCAAAAATTATCCCGAGGTATTTCATTTGTTGGGCGAATTTGATTGTAGCGCGATTTATTTTAATTTTCGGTGGCCTCCTTATGTCCAATGTTCCCTTAAGCAAGATTGAAGTCGTTTTGGCAGGCGAGATCTGTAGAAAGTTCTCCATAGCCCACTGCTGTAGAGTATACAGAGCTTGATTTGCTCGAGTCTCAAGTTGTGTCCTATTATCTGCCGTCACAGTGAGAATTAAATCATCCGCAAATGCTTGGGTTACCACCTCCCCAATGCCGGTGTTCAGAAAATCATCAAATACTATATTCCACAGCAGTGGACCGAGCACGGAACCCTGGGGGGCACCCCCTGTGGATGTTCCTGCTGATCTGTTGGTATGGTACTTTCACTTCTATTTTTCTGTGTGAGAGGTAGCTTTTGATATTATTATAAAGGTTGCTTGGGACCTGTGCCATTCTGAGCCTGCCCAGGACGCTCGGTCACCAAAGTGAGTCGAACGCCCCGGCAAAATCCACTGCAATAGCGAGAAAGTACTTCTGTTGGCAATCATTCACTGATATCAGTAGGTTTCTCATCGCATCGACAGTCGAGTGACCTGGCTTGAATCCGAATTGGTTTTTTGCCTCAAGGTTGGCAGTGGAGTAGTAGTGTTGTATCCGTCTATGGAGGAGCCGTTCATATAGCTTACTTAAAACTGTTAGGAGCGCTATGGGTCGATATGATTCCGGGAATACCGGATTTTTGCTTGGGGATTTGAGAATTAATTTGACATTTGCTGTTCTCCACTCCTTAGGGAAGCAGCCAGCCTCCAGGCAGCAATTGTACAGCCTTAAGAGAAGTTGGGGTTCTAGGTCAGCAACCTTCTTTATGATTTCAGGTTCAAGCAGATCTCTTCCAGGGCATCTTTTGGGCCTAATCCGGGCAGTCGCTTC
Source organism: Mastigoproctus giganteus (assembly GCF_048544385.1). NCBI lineage: Eukaryota > Metazoa > Arthropoda > Arachnida > Uropygi > Thelyphonidae > Mastigoproctus > Mastigoproctus giganteus. The sequence goes on from NC_143578.1 coordinate 214,338,589, forward strand.
TTGGAGTTCCTCCATTGTAAATGGTTGTTCTATCTGTTCCGTGAGGTATTCTTCATTTTCTTTGCACAGCTTGAGTTGTTGTTCACTGGTTGGCTGTGCTGGTTCCTTCAGTATTGCGTTTAAGAGGTTGTTGACTGATTCCTCCCACGTTGTTGTTAGAGTGCCTTGTGGAGTTCGAGTCGTCGTGAGGACTTCTCCCCTGGGGAGTTTATTCGTAGTTACTTTGTATATAACCCCCCAGGGATCCGCATTTCCAGCTGTGGAGACAAGTAACTCCCAGGATTTTCTTTTACTCTTTTGGATTTTGTCTGTGTATAGATTTCTTGCCTCCCTATAGCGTTGTCTTAAGGCCTCCACCTCAGCCTGCGGCCAAGACCTGCGGGCTCTTTGGAATTGTTTCCTTCTATTTGCGACTTCCTTCCTAAGGGTCTGCAGCTCCCGGGTTCACCATGGGACCATTCCTGGGGAGGGTCTCTTCTTCTTTATGGTTGCACTGAACTTCGGGTTCTAATTGAAACCGGTTTTTCGACAATTTAGCCCCAACATCCTAAGCATCGTTTCTATTAATCGAATAGGGAATTAGGTTTACTCAATTGTCGTGAGCTGAGAATTTATCAGTCTCACACATGGTACTCGATAGCTCTCAACAAAAGTAACGACCAAAAGAATACCGCACAGTTATTAATTTTCATACGTGGATGTACCTCTAATTTTGAAATTATTGAAGAGCTTCTTTCAATGGAATCTCTTAAAGACCAAACAACGGGCTGATATATTTGAAAAAGTTGAAAAATGCTTAATAAGATATAATTTACAATGGAACAAAATGGTAAGCGTAACAGCTAACGGAGCATCAAGTTTGACAGGTAAAAATGTTGGAGCGTTAAAGAAAATTCAGGATAAAATTTGAGAAAATTATCCTGATTATAATTTAATTACAGTTCATTGTATTATACATCGACAAGTATTATGTAAAAATGTGTTAAAAGTTGAACATGTCACATCTTGTATTATTAAACTAGTAAATTTAATACAATCGAGGGGCCTCAAACTCAGACAATTCGTTAATTTTCTTCAAGATATTGAATCCGAGTACACAGATATTCCTTATCATAGCCAAATTCGATGGCTTAGCTTAGGGAAAGTTCTTCGACGAGTATGAGATCTTAAAGATGACATCATTCTATTTTTAAAACTGAAAAATATTAAGGACTTTCCCGAATTAACTTATAATAACTGGATTTGCGATTTTGCGTTTACCCTGGACATCGTGACACACTTAAATACTTTCAACACCGTGGTACAAGGGAAAACGTTATACGCACATGATATGGTAAAATGTTTCAATGGATTTCAATTAATACCCAGTTGTTCCTTCGACATTTATTGATTAACAAGGTAGACCAATTTCCAACCATGAAGTTACTGAAAATTCCAGAAAATAAATTTGAAAAATATTGTGAAATTACCAACGCTTTGAATGACGACTTTTCACGAAGATTTGGCGACTTCCCAAAAATTGAGACAAGTTTCGTAATAGTGCGCGACGCACCGAGTGAACTACAACTTCAGATTATAAATCTGCAGTGTGATGCCCATTTAAAGGAACTGCACCGTTGTGAGGAAATCTGTAAATTTCAGAATACTCTTAATTCGGACAAATTCGACGAACTTAAAGATTTTTCCCGAAAAATGTTGGTTGTTTTTGGATCAACCTATATATGTGAACAAACATTTTCCATCATGAATCTAAATAAAAATTCTTTACGATCAAACATCACCGATGAACCTTTACAAGCAGTTTTAAGAATCTCAACTAAAAAATTAACACCCGCAAATAAAAAAAAAAATTAAAAGATGTTAAACAGTTCCATTCATCTCGTTGAATTCTTAGTTGTTAGAGAATAATTTTTTTTATTCTATATTTCTTCATGAAAGCTAATAATATATTTGCTTTCATGAAGTTGAAAGCAAATATAATTCATATTCCATCAACTCCTGGAGTTGATGGAATATACCCTATAATCTTAAGGGAGCCGGCAAGCGAGTGCATTGAACCATTGAGGCTAATTATGCGAGCATCACTAGACTCTGGGGAGATTCCCTTGGATTGGAAAAGTACAAATGTATCTCCCATACATAAGGGTGGCTCTAAAAGTGAAGTTGGAAATTATCGACCTGTCAGTCTGACTTCGGCAGTAGGGAAAATCATGGAGGCAATGATCAAGGATGGAATTCAGGATCATTTGGATCGATTTGAAATTCTCAAGGATACTCAGCATGGTTTTGTAAAGGGAAAATCATGTTTAACAAATCTGGTTCGCTATTTCGAAAGGGTCACTCACGAGCTGGATTTAGGGAATAATTTCGACATTGTTTATTTAGATTTCAGCAAAGCTTTTGACTTAGTCCCACAGAGCGGTTGCTTTATAAGCTGGAACAGGTTGGAATCACTGGGAAAATCCTTAGATGGATAGAAGGATGGCTTCAGGGCAGGAGGCAGAGGGGTTGTGATAAATGGCTATTCCTCAGATTGGGTTGATGTAAGAAGTTGGGTTCCCCAGGGATCAGTATTAGGACCACTGTTGTTTTTAATTTTCATAAACGGCATTGATGAAGAGATAGAGGGCCTGATGTCTAAACTTGCAGAGGATGTTAAAATTGGTAGAGTAGTTAATGATCACTGTCAAGTTGAGCTTCTTCAGAGAGACCTAGATAGACTTCAGGAATGGTCAGAAAAATGGTAGCTATGCTTTAATCCAACAAAGTGTAAGGTATTACACCTGGGAAACAGTAATCCCAAAATAACTTATTCACTTGGTGGAGTTTAACTAAACCCAGTATGGAAGAAAGGGACTTGGGTGTTACGATACGGACAGATATGAAATTCTCTGAGCATTGTAAACAGGTTGCAAGGAAGGCCCATGGTGTTCTATCGATGATCTATCGAACTTTTGGAAGTAGAGATAGCGACGTGATAATCCCATTATATAAGGCTTTTGTTAGATCACACTTGGAATACTGTGTTCAAGTATGGAGACCGCACCTAAAGAAAGACATCGAGCTTCTTGGAAGGGTGCCAAGAAGGGTAATTCGCCTGGTGAGATCGGCAAAAGGGCGTCCTTATGAAGAAAGACTTCGAATATGTGGGTTGCAGAGTGTTTGGAAACTAGACACGTTAGAGGAGATTTGATTGAGGTGTTTAAGGCTCTGAGAGGCATCAGTAAAATGAATGAGGACGAAATTTTAAAGATTATAAATGATGCTAGAACTAGGGGACATAAATTCAAGTTACGGGGGAAACGTTTAGATTGGACTACAGGAAGTTTTATTTTAGCTAGCGAGTTATAAATTACTGGAATAAGTTGCCTTCATGGGTGGTAGAGGCCGACAGTTTGGGAAAATTCAAAGGTCATCTGGATAGTACTTTCGGGTAAGGAAAGCGCATAGGATGATTGGTTTAATTTCCTTTTTTTTATTAATTATTATTATTTATTTGTTTATTTTTATTTTTTATTTATTTATTTTTTTTATCATTGTTGTGTTCAGATTTTTTTTTTTTTTGGCTGGTGCAGCATAAGCCATAGGCTTTCTTACACCATGCGGCTATTACTAATACAAATACTAATACTATTAGATAGATATGAGGCACGGATTCGAAGGCCTTCCGATAATCACACTTTCAATCGTAACATTCAAAAAGGTTCTCTCCCCTGAATATGGAACAGCTACATAGTCAGACACATTCCGAAAATTGAGAAACCAAAAATCGCCAAAGGCTATAGACCCATAGACATAAGTTGTACCAACTTGAAAATTTTCGAGAAGACCCTTCTCTCAACTCTCACCCAACACTACATCGGGCATCGTCCTCTGCACCTACACTACGTCTTATCTGCAAGATAAGACGCAGTGTAGGTGCAGAGGACGTCACAAATCTCCTTGAGACCCTTTTCCGGATACAGAAAGCTCTGAACAATAAGGAACAGCTCGATATTATCTTCTTAGACATATCTGCAGCTTTTGACAATATCTCGATAACGGCTCTGGAACAAATTTTACCTTTGTACTTCAAAATACAAGCAATCTTCTGAAGATTTTATGTAGCATTCTGAAGGAAAGAAGCCTCATCATCCTTAATGGCAATTTCATTGCCCATTAATCCATTTCGCAGGGAATGCCAGACAGTGGCACTCCCTGCGAAATGGACTAATGGACAATGAAATGTGTTCTCTCCTCACTCTTATTCGGTGCAGTTCTGGAACCATTTTTTGGATCCCATAAAGACAACTTTAATACATGTTGTGATGACCTAAAATTCTTCGTCAAATCTAAAGGTCTACAACATGTTAAGAAAACAAGTCAACAAGCCAATAACACAATAAATGAACTGGAGCATTACCTCGATTTTATTGGACTACGTTTAAACCCAAGGAAATCTGCCCAGATGAGAATAGAAAAGAAAAAAAGCAGGAACAATATCTCCATGCTGATAAGCGGATGCGAAATTCCAAAGGTTAAATCGGACGTTGGCCTAAATTGGGATGAGGGACTAACATTCTCCGAGCACGTTGATTACGTCAAAGCTAAAATATATGCAGCGCTCTGGGCTGCCAAACAGGAGTTAATTGGCATTAGAAACCGAGACCTTGTTAAAAAGTATATCTTGACATGTATACCTCCCATCCCACTGTATGCGCCACAGATTTGGTCCTCTGCTCCACTGAGCAACCTGAAAGCTCTCTTTAGTATTGAATACTGGCTCTTGAGATGGCTGAACAGGATCTCGAATCACCCATTTACTATATCTAGAGCCATCCTACTTTCCAATCTCAGAATTCCTCCTTGAAAACAGCAATCAACATAAGAAACATGTTCACATTTGCTCAACTGCTAACAGGGAGATTAGACGCTCCCAGTATTGACAGCCTGTTTCACTCTCGTCGAGAATCCACCAGAATTGCTGAAACAAGACATCCTCTCCAAAGCATCTTATAAATCCTGGACAACCCAAGTCGCGTTTTTCCAGCATACACAAGAGAACTCTTCAACCAAGTAAGAATTGAACCGAAAAGCTCTCTAACAAAAAAGTCTATAGATCGTAAGTTTTTGCTGACTCCTATCGTCTCCTGTAACCGTAGTGCACAGCCACTCGTCTCAAAAACTGCATTTAATTTTTATCCCTTTTAACTACCGTATATATTCTCGGTGTCCTTGATGCCAACCTAAGTCAAGAAAATTTTAAAAATTCTATAATGTTTAAAGGTGCCAAAAATTTAAATATTCTATTATAAAATCATAATTACTCATGTATTTCAAAATTCTGTATTGAACGTTTCACGGTGAACTTCCCATGGACTTTGTAACCTTTTGCTCATTGGTCCACTTCACACCTTAGAATGTAATTCTCGCCCTTCTAGCCAGTGACTGTCCAAGGGGTGTCTCTTCAACAGAGAATTAAATTAATAATAATAATAATAATATAATCGATGTAGGTTCTGTACATGTGGCGGCGCTTCTTATAAATCTGATGTTTCCAAGTGGTCTGATGTCTTCCTGGTTATGCAGCTGGTCGGGATCTTATACATTTTGGGAGGCAGGTGATTGGCCTATGTTTCGCCGGGTTTCTTGTATCTTCATCTTAAGATTCAGATATGTGATTCATTGAGTGAGAAACTTCGCGATTATCTCTGGGTACCTTATCATTCAGGTGTACTCTTCTGCCAGTTGCTTGTGAGTGCAAGTGAGCTTCTTGTACCAGTAGATGTGGAGGTTATATATTCCTGTTGTCGCCAGTTGTGAGAGTTCTTGATCGTCTGTTTTACTTCTTCCCGAATTCTTCCACAGGCTGCCCAACATGCAGAATAAAATAATAATAACATTTTTAATAAAATTAGAATAATAATAAATAAATTAATAGTAATAAAAAAATTAATAAATAAATAAACATCGTGGAATTTGCTCCGATGGTCCTACTACCCCAAGGTCGGAGTGGCAAGAAGGCAAATTGTGGAGCCATCTGGCGTCACTCCCGAGAACTCCCAATGGACATAAGCTGAAGCTGAACAAGTCGAACTCCATAGATGGATGATGTTCATTTCTTGTTCTTCCTTGGTTTTCTTGCGTTCTAGTTCTAACCAGGGGACTCGACTGTTATGTCTTACTTTCCTGCTCCATATGTTTCGCCAGAATTCCTCAATCGTCTCCCAGACTCCTGTAGAAGCGTCTTTGTTGCTAATCGACGATTCGGTTGGTTATTTTCCTCTGGGCGCTCTCTTTGTATCGCCGTAGTCTATTGTCGGGTGCAAGGAGGTTCTGCTTCAATGTGTCGAAGTACTCTGCTATTCTCTGTTTTTTTGTCTCGTGTCTGCTGTGGTAGCTCTCTCTCTTGAGGTTACTCTTCACTTTTCCAATTAATTTCTTACTCCTATTGCCCCGTTGGTACTGGGTCAATTGGCCTTTCTTGACTCTTGATTCTCCTATTTTCTGCTGAAGTCTTCATCCGCAAGCTGGGTGGCTCCTTCTGTTTTCGGTCCTTCTGCTGCTGGTCTCTCGTTTCTCTTCCATTACTACTCGTGGCTGCTACAGCAGCAGACTGCACTCCAGTGTTGCTCCACTGCTGTCGAGGTAATGTGGTATTATGTGCCGATTGAGGTGGTCTGTGACTCCACAAGGTTCTATTCGGCTTCTGGTTCGGTACCACGTAAGTCTTTGTGTGGTTAATTCCTTCGAATTCTGTTAGGGCCTTTTTCCACTCGTCCTGTATTCTGGATATCCTGACCTCGTCGCTTTCCACTTAAAATGCTGTGGGTTGTATTTCTTCATGCTCTTCCTCCTCTGGTTCGGTGGTGGTATGTTGTTCCTCTTCTGGTTTCGTATTCTTTACCCTTTGTAGTTAATCGCTCACGTCCTGCTTGATTTTTTGCAAGATTGCAGGAGTTATCAGGTTCTTCGTGACGTCGGTCCCTCTCTGGTTCGCTGTTCGTTGACCTGAATATCCGGGAATCGCCCCAACCACTTGGTATATAGACTCGCACTGTAAGTTGCCATATCGGTCCCCAGTTTCGTTATTCACTAGTATGCTTGCATGACGTACGTATTCATTTCGATGCTCCACTTCATGCATTGGCGTTTTCTCCCATCTTAGATGGCCACTAGTGCCGTTGTGCAGGAGGCACTTCCAATTGGTGGAGCTTGATGGTCTTTCCCTTCTCTTGTGGTATTCATACGGCGGACAGCGCCACTTGCTGCACTATATTCCTCGGGAGATCGTCTCTGATTTTTCGAACTGACCTCTCTGCCTAAGGCCTGAACGCGAGTGATTTTATCCTGCGCCACACTCGATGCAGTATGATTAATATTTCTCTGCGACATCATCATTTATGGAGGTCGACTTGTTCAGCTTCAGCTTATGTCCATTGTGAGTTCTCGGGAGTGACGCCAGATGGCTCCACAATCTGCCTTACCCGCCACTCCGACATTGGGGTAGTAGGTCCATCGGAGCAAATTCCACGATGTTTATTTATTTATTAATTTTTTATTAATTAATTTATTATTATTCTAATTTTATTAATAATGTTATTATTATTTTATTCTGCATGTTGGGCAGCCTGTGGAAATAATTGCATCTATTGGTAGAGTGTGTTTAGTGTCAAACGGCACCAGGGGTTCCCCCGTATCCGCATAGTATACATTGTAGGTGTGAAACAGAACACTGTCAATGCCAGAGGTGTTTTTTTTTTTTGATCATTTTTGGCACATCAGCTTCCGTGGCCATAATGAACCTCCCAAAGGTTTTTGCATTTCCCTGTGATCTAAGCCCGAGGCGGGATTCAAACCTGCGACCTTTGGGTTGCCACTTTATTCCAGCTGGCCTGCCCGGTCGGCGTCAGAGGGCTATCCCCCCCCCTCCCATTACCATAGACTTGTCTGCGCGGTAGCACAGTGGTATCGTCACCGTTCTCCCCATACCGGGTGGAAAAGGCCTGGGTTCGAATCCCGTCGATGACGCGAGGAACTTTAATGGGCTTTTTTCACTCCGTGGCTGAGTTAGTTGGTCTCAGGCATAGATAGCAAGGTTTTTCTCCCCAGTAACTGGGGTTTTTTCGTCCAGCAAAACAGGCAAATCAACCATAGAACATACGCAATTTACAGACACAAAATACGGGTTAATGTATTTAATTAAGGGCAACCCTAAAATAATAATAATAATAAAATTACCATAGACTTACAATGGTGAAATGTCATCTTTTTCCCGATGCGCCAAATAACATTTTAGTATTCCAGAAACTTCGCCATCCCTGAAAACCACAAAGTGACCCCGCTCTTCTAGGAGTATTTCTGTACCGGGCTGTTTTCTCCCCCCCCCCACAATCTAACTGGGGGCACAAACCAAACTTCAACGGCTTACTGCAAGCCAACTAATATACCCACGAACTTGTGGCTGACATCATCCGCCAGCAAAATCCAAGCCATAGCAAACGCTATCAACAAAATCCCGCTAATACGGACGACCCCGATAATCCGAATTTTGTAGAAATTCATGGGGAAACAGACAAAATGAAGGACACACAGCAACCTAATCATTTAGGTTGCTGTGTTCAGCAACCTTTTCATTCAAAGGAAAACCTTTGAATGAAAAGCAGAAAAATTGTGAGGAAAACATCCGCGAGATGCAGAAAATGATTGAAAAACTGATGGATCCCACTGGCACTCACCGAACTAGAGATAGAAAGATATTACGTGAAATGAATATCAGCAGGGAAAACTTAAAGGAAGCTATTAACTCGCTCCCCAGTAAAGCAACGATCGGGCCGGACCAGTTCCCGCTATTCATGATAAAAATATGTAGTGCTTACATAATCGACCCGCTCCACCACCTCTTTCAGCGAATACTAAGTGAGGGGGTTATCCCGAAAACATGGAAGAGATATTACGTAAAAACCAGTTCCAAAAATAAACAATCCTAAAACCAGTAAAAGATTTCAGGCCCATCGCAATCGGATGCTCGCTGCAAAAAATATTTGAGAAAACAATCCTGAACACCGTCAATCAGCACTGCTTTGGGGACAGGCCAGAATACTTACATTCTGTGCTTCCTCGAAGGTCGACTATTACAAATTTAATGGAGACTCTACTCCGAATACAGCTAGCTTTAAACAATAAACAACAGTTGGACATCGTTTTCCTGGATGTAGCAGCAGCCTTCGACAACGTCTCAATCCCAGCTATAACAGTAATCCTCAAGGAGTATTTCCTCATTTCGGGAAGCACTTTAAGCATTCTCACTAACACCCTTCAAGAAAGACAAATTATCGCAATAAACGGGAAACAAACAGCAACTTACTGTATCTCCAGGGACTACCCCAAGGGGCCGTATTATTTGCCACCTTCTTCACAATAGAACTTGCCCCATTTTTAGGGCAAAACTGTGAACAATTTAATACATATGCTGACGATTTAATTTTTTGTAACCTCTAAAGAACAAGAAACTGCACCCCATCTATCAGAGGAAGCAAACAAGGCAATCAGGAAACTAGAAGAATATCTGCACTACATTGGCCTGAAACTTAATGAAAAGAAAACTGCCCAAATCACCTTCACCAATAAAAAGAACAAAAATGAAATTACGATTCTAGTGAATAATACCAGAGTCCAAAAATCTCCCGCACATGTTGACCTTGGCCTTAAGTGGGATGAAGGATTAAACTTCATACCTCACTTCGAACACATTAAGAAAAAGACATACGCAGCACTCTGTAGCACTAGACAAGAACTCACCGGTCTCCGAAGCCCTCATCTCATGATTCAATACATCCTTAAATGCGTTACACCGATTCCGTTGTACGCATCGACTATCTGGTCATCGGCCCCTGAGAGCAACATCAAGGCCTCCTTAGGAGTAGAATACTGGCTCCTGAGATGGCTAAACAAGATCGCCGGGAAACCGTTTACCATCTCAAGAGTGGTCTTGTCTGCCAATCTGGACATCACACCCTGGAAGTATATCATCACAACCACGAACATCTTAACTCTGGCAAAGCTACTAACGGAGAGAACAGATGCGCCGAAAGTGGGAAACGTGATCACTCGCCCTCGCATGAATACGACCGAGAATAAAGAGGGAAGAACCAAGTCTCAAGTGCCAACTGACTCAATTGGACTCTCTGGGGAGATTTTTCCCAGCAAATACTGTGAATTATTTTAATAATTCAAATATAGATCCAGAGAAACTATGTACAGACAAAATGTATAGGACAGAAATATTTGGTAATGTGTACCGGCAGGTATAAATATAATAAGAAGACTAATTTAATAATTTATATAATAATATTTAGCATTTAATAACCGTTCGCAATTAATTAATCCAACTTAACAATTAATTCATTAACCACATACTCTGTGTTTTTTCAACTCGAAATACTTTAAATAAGTTCATGTAAATATGCTTGTAAATACTGATATAATGTAACCACACCCTCTAGCCACGTGCTGTCTATGGGTGTCTCGTAAGAGAAATAAACAGATAATAATAATAATAATAATAATAATAATAATAATAATAATAATCAATGCGACAACATCCAAATAATCGTAGAGCAATCAGAGGACCTGGAGGACACTCGCCCGGAAGCTCTCTCAACCAAACGGAAGAACGTCAAAAGAATGGCACCAATAGTCTTATAATGGGGGATTTTAATTTCCCAGATATTGACTGGAATTTGTGGGTTGGTCACTCACACACTAGCAAGGCTTTTGTGGATTTATTGGATGATTGTTTTCTACATCAGCATGTTCGGGAGGCAACTAGAGGGAGTAATACTCTTGATTTGATTATCAGCAGTGATTCTTCATGCATTAAGAATCTGCAGATAAATGAACCACTAGGTGGCAGTGATCAAAGTGTTCTGAAGTGGGATTTACTCAAAGAGGTAACTACCATTAGGGGTAAAGGGAATGGTTAATGCTTTCGTAAAGGCGACTACGATGTACTGAGACAGTATTTAAATTCTATACAGTGGGACCAACTGATGATGTTACCAACAGCAAATTCAAAATGGGAAGCATTCAAAGACCTTATCTTGGAAGCCACTAGGCTTTACATACCAACTAAGAAATTTTGTTCAAGGTTTAGGCCTAAATGGATGTCAGATGAACTAATGAGACATATGGCAGAGAAGAAAAATGCATGGGATACATATAAATTAACATGTGACACAGAAGTCTATGATAGATACAAGTTGATCTGTAACCAAGTTACAAAGGAGGTTAGGCAGGCGAAGGCAGATTACGAGAAATCCTTGGCAAGGGATGCGAAGAAAAACAGCAAAGAGTTCTTTACTTATGTAAACTCTAGAAGGAAGGGGATGAATCAGATTGGTCCACTTGATGTCGATGGGCCAACTGTTGATGACCCTGCTCAGGTAGCTAACAAACTAAATGAATATTTTGCATCGACATTCACACATGAGGAGTTATTCAGCGAGGGGAATGCCAGAGGTGTATTCAATTCTATCAGTAAGCTAGAGAATCTTGTAATAACTGAGAGTAATGTGGAGGAGAAATTGTTGAAGATAAACACAAGAAAGGCACCCGGGGTGGATGGGATCTATCCAGTTATATTAAAGGAGGCAGCAAAGGAAGTAAGCAAACCCTTAGCCATAATTATGAGAGCTTCCTTGGACTCAGGGGAGGTACCCATGGACTGGAGATGTGCAAATGTGACCCCAATTCACAAAGGAGGATCAAAGGCTGACAAGTAATTATAGACCTGTGAGTTTAACTTCTGTTCCCGGAAAATTAATGGAGGCACTGGTTAAAGAAGCACTGCAGTATCATCTAGACAAGACTTCAGTTATAGCTCGGGCACAGCATGGTTTTGTTAAGGGGAAGTCTTGCCTGACCAATTTGATTGGATACTATGATGCAGTAACAAAACAACTGGATGCAGGGAATAACTTTGATATTATATACTTGGATCTTAGAAAGGCTTTTGATACTGTTGCACATGAAAGACTGTACGCAAATTGGAGCAGTGTGACATTGGAGGCAAATTGCTGCTATGGATAAAGGGGTGGTTGAGGGGGAGAAGACAGAGAGTGGTAATCAATGGACACTGCTCATCGTGGACTAATGTTATTAGTGGAGTCCCTCAGGGTTCAGTATTGGGTCCTTTATTGTTTTCTGTATTTATAAATGATATTGACGATGGTATATCAGGCTTAATGTCCAAGTTTGCAGACGATACGAAGGTTGGCAGGGTTGTCAAGGACACTACTAACACTATGCTGCTGCAACAGGATTTGGAAAGGTCGAGCAGATGGGTTTCGAGGTGGCAAATGAAGTTTAACATTGACAAACGTAAAATACTACATATGGGAAACAGCAACCCCAGAGCAACGTATCAACTCAGTGCTACTACACTGACAGTGGTAGAGAATGAAAGGGACCTAGGGGTGGTTGTGCAGGCAGATATGAAGTTCTCTGAGCAGTGAAGACGGGCTGAAAGAGTAGCTCATGGTGTATTGTCAATGATATATAGGAATTTTTCTAGCAGGGATAAGGAGGTGATTATTCCCTTGTATAAGGCAATGGTCACACCACACCTAGAGTACTGTACACAGGCCTGGAGGCCTCATTTCCAGAAGGATGTAGAGCTGCTGGAACGAGTACAGAGAAGGGCAACAAGATTGGTGAATGGAACAAAGGGGTGCTATTACGAAGAAAGGCTTAAATTTTGCGAATTACAGTGTCTGGAAACTAGGCACCAGCGAGGTGATCTGATAGAGGTGTACAAAGCCTTGAATGGTTTGAGCATGCTCAATGCTGATGGGATTCTTCCTCTTGCTCAGAATAATCACCTGAGAGGGCATAAATTCAAATTGAGGAAAGAAAGATGTAGGATAGATGTGCGGAAATTTGCCTTTAGCCAGCGAGTGGTTGGTAGGTGGAACAGACGTCCATCCCTTGTCGTGGAAGTTGATAGCCTAAATAAGTTTAAGGCTCAGCTGGACAGGTATTTCGAACGAACGGAGGGGTGAAGTGGAAGTGGTTATTTTTTATTTATTTATGTTACTTAATTTTTTTTTTTTTTTTTTGGCTGAAGCTGCATAAGCTTGCTTTCTTCCATCAAATGCCTCTACTAATGCTAATGCTAATGCTAAATTAGAACAACGTGAAACGCGGTTTCGGACTGAAGCGAGAGACCAATTACACAACACAACCTCACAGAAGGAGCAGAACGAAGAAAAGCAACAGGACTCACTACTTGACCCTGCCCTCCCAGAGGGTACTGTCTACCAGAAGTCTCTCTTCCTAAAGATGGCCCTCGAAATCTTATTGAATGACCACTCAAACAGAGTATCCACAGGCCTTAGGGCCCAAATAGTTACGATCTTCCATAAAATGGAAACGATACTCCTAGACACTCATGTCGAATGTGAAAGAGCGACCTCGCGACTATAAGCATACATGGAATGTGGGTCAAACCAAATACCACAGCGCTTCTCCACATAAGCTCAAGCGCTGACGAGCAGAATCCAGGAACCACCAGAGACGACACTCGAACCAGCACCCAGACGGAACACACTACTCCCAAGGCCGAATTTGGTTATTCTCAGATCAACTTCCACAGAGGAGCACACCTCCAACGAAGCAGTCAAAACCATAATAATGACAAAACTAGCAGAGGATCTCAAGACCACAAAAATTAAATCAGTACGGAAAACGCGCAACACAGGCATTACAATCGAAATGCATATGCAGGAAGATGCCCAAAAAATAATAGCCAATCCGAGAATACAAACTCTTGACCTGGAGGCTGCGCTCCCCCCAAAAAGAGGGCCTAGTATAATTGTATTCAACACGGACAAAAACCTCACGCCAACAGCTCTTCGAGAAGAACTGTATATAGTGGCATAGTGGCATAGTATTTAGGTTCAGGCGCCACCGGTGGTTTCCCACATCTGCGCCATATGTACTCTGTGATGTAATGCAGAACTACTGCACAGCCAGAAAAAAAAAAGTGTAATGTCTGGTTAATGTAGTATTGTGCTTTGTTCTGTTGTTGTGTCTGGCTGCTTGGCCGCGGGGCCCCTACTGGGACTCCACGTTGCCCGCCACAACCACTGGGAGGTGAGCCAGGCTGCCCATTATACTCTGGCTGCCTCTGCCAGGGTTGCCTGAGCTACCTGACAGAAGCCATAAAAGAAAAAATAAAATAAAATAATAATAATAATAAAAAAAAAGAAAAAAAAAGAAAGTTATAACAAAATAAAGAAAATAAAAATAAATAAAATAAAAAATCATAAATAAAATAAGAAATAAATAAAAAATGAAGAGTGAAAAAAAAAAAAAAAAAGTTGAGGCTGTAAAAAAAAAAAAAATATATATATATATAAAAAAAAATAAATAAAAATAAATAAAATAAAAAGATAAGAGAGCATATGGGGGGGGGAGTAAGAGGAGAAGAAGAGGTCAAATGTGGGGAACAGTAATTGGAGTGGACCAAAGAGGGAAGGCAGTCCACTCTAAGGAAGAGGATGGAGAAGGGAGTTGGAAATTACAGGAGTAGGTGCTCCTGTGAGTATCCTGCACCCAGGGTAAATTGCATTATCCTATCCCAGTAGGGGATCGCGTGGGTGACACGTTATTCTGTTCTGCCCTGAGTTCCCCAAGTCTTGCTCTTCTACAATTGAAAACAGCCTGGGCGTAGCGTGTTAAGGCTAGGTATGTGGCCTCTTCTTGGAGTAAAGTTGACTCCTGATTGCGGGGGTTTCCTTGAATCTCTGTGAGAAATTGAAGTCTGGCGTTGTCGTAAGTGAGACACTCGTACATAAGGTGTTCCCAGGACTCCTCTTCACCACAGTGGCAATATGGGTTATTTTCTATTCCCATGGCTGTTAGTTTTTGCTGGAACGGTTCATGGCCTGTAAGCAGGAAGGTGACTTGCAATCCAGGCGAGTACCAGGGGGGAGGCTTTGGGGAAGTCCGACTAATTGAGGGAATAAACCTTTTGGTGATTGCTCCTTTAGGTGTTGTGTCCCATGTTTCTTGCCAGAGGTTTTGTAGGTGGTCTGCAATTTTTCTTCTTTCCTTCTTAGGGTCATTTGCATGGTTCAATTGCAGGTTTAACAATTGCGTTGGGATTCCCTTCTTCAGGCGCTGGAAGAGACCCCTCTTGACAACTTCCAGATAGAGAGGTAAGTATCCTGCAATGACTTGTAATGCAGGGGTGCTGACAGTACAGCACGCCCTGGTAACCGATAATAACATAAACCTTTGAATGGAATCAAGCTTGCGCTTGTTCCTTTCCAGGATTGCCTTTTCACACCAGATGGAGGCTCCATAGCAGACAATCGGGACATATACTGCCTTATATATTAATGATAGAGCTTTATTCTTTAGGCCCCAATCCGCTCTGCTAATCCGCCTTATCATTGCAGTGTATTTTCGGATTTTAGCTGACAGGTATTTTAAGTGGGGACGGAAGGATAAGTTGGCGTCTAGATACAGGCCCAGATAGAGAGAGAGAGAGAGATAATCTTTAATGCCCTTCACGGCCAAAAAGCCAGGGGTTTACATTTGTACAACTTCCCGAAACTTCCGGGAAAATAGAACAATTAATTTACAAAAACAGGTAATTTTACAAAAGAAAACATATTTTATACAAAGGAGAGAACTCCTTACGAGAGTTAGGTCTGATTGAGCTGACTTAACATCGAGATAAGAGCACCAGCTCAATCAGACAGGAACAGATGCAAGGTACACATGTCAATGCAGATTAGTCCTACTAGACATAATTTTTTTCCTGTAAGTCCGGTCAATAGCGAATTTGTTCAGGTCGGCGTCAAGTGCCTGGGTTTGCTTGAACATCTGCTGAGGGAGGAACCTGTCCGAGAGATGGAGTCGCGCTGAATGCGAGTAGAGCTCGGGATTGGCCCTAAGGGCAGCAGGGGGGATCCTCCAGCCACAGGTATCCCAGAATGAAGGTGTTGCGATTATGCCTGTTATCATCTTGACTGTTGCTAGGAGGCGTTGGTCTTCGACTAAGGTGGGAAGCCGTGGAATCCCGAGAGAGTTGGCAAGCTGCGTGGTGTGAATCAGAGCTGGAAGGTTGTGCTTCCTGTTGGCCCACTTTAGGAGCCAGAATTCTGTGGCAAAGAGTGGTTTCTTTATTGATGGTGCCGCTGACGCCCAAATTTCAGCAGCATAGAGTAAAGGTGGAAAGATGATTGCTCTTATGTACCTCACGGTTGTCTTTTTATCTCTGATATGAAGGAGATGCTGTTTTGCTATCCACCGGAGTCTTGAAGCACGTGTGAGGAGCATGTCTATGTGGGCGTTGAATCGAAGTTTGGAGTCGAATACAACGCCCAGATCACGATGGCTGGATGCAATTGGAATGAGGATGTTGCCGACCGAAGGCTGGAGAGAAGAAGGAGTTTGCTTCAATGAATACACCATGAATTCGGACTTAGCAGGATTGATCTTGAGCCCGAACTGGCAGAGGTAAGATGTGACTGCAGTGAGAGTGTTGTTAATTTCCGTTTTTACCAGATCAAGGTCTTGACCAGGGATGATGGGAGTCAGTATCTTGATATCATCTGCATAGCTCAGTAGACATCGAGAATGTGCAACCAGTGGGAAGATAATAGATGAGAACAGAAGGCCGGAAAGGACCCCTCCTTGTGGGACTCCTGCGGTGACGGATCTAGTAAGGGTGCGATCTCCTGTATGAAGCTTTATAACTCTGTTATTCAGAAGAGAGGAGAGAAAGCATAATATGTTCCCTGTGATCTGGAAGTGGCATTCCAGGAGAGTGAGTAGTTGGTTTACTTGGACGGCATCAAATGCAGCCTCAATGTCTAAGTAAGTCACAGCTAGTTCGTGCCTTTTCTCGAATGCTGACAAGATAGTATTCGTTGTGGCTAGCAGATTTGTGATCGTTGATCTGTTTGGAAGGGAGTAGTGAATTTGGGCTGGATTACTGGGCATGATCTGCTTGGTGAGGATCGGGAGTAAGGTCTTCTCCAGGAGCTTCAGCAGGCTGGAGGAGTTGGAGATGGGTCGGAAATGTTTAGGTTTCGATGGCGACTGAACTTTGGCTAAAGGTTTGATAAGATAGTTTTCCCATTGCTGTGGGAAAATGTGGTTCGAGAGTAACTGGTTGAAAATAATTAAAAGTGGCTGAATAATGTACGGACTTAGGCATTTGAGCATGAATTGGGGAACTCCATCATCACCAGCGGTTGACGAGGCAGGTAGAGAATTGATGGCGACGATCAGCTGTTGTTTTGTGATCTGAATGGTGCTCAACACTTCTTGCTGGGTGGGCTCTGTTAGTAGAGCCAGATCTGAGTTTGGCATAGTATTACGATTAAATCTTGTGACGAAATCGAGCCACAATTCAGGATCAAATTGCAGAGGAAAATGAACGTTCACTTTTTTGTATGGAATTTTTCCTTTAGCCAGATCTCGGTTAACATATAATTTGATTGCCTCAGATTTCATGCGATTAAATTGAGCCCGTGCCCTAGAATAAACGATGCGATCATTGACATTTTGCGACTGTTTCCATGTGCGATGGAACTGTTGCTTCAGCTGGAAACTCATTTTGAGTTCTGAATTCCACCAAAGTCTTGTATATGGACTGATTGTGATTTTTTTAGAGGCGGCATATTTGGCAACCGTGTTGATCCAGTTTGTGAGAATGTTCACAGCTATTTCTGGGTCACAAGTCTCTAAGGCCACCCAGGGAATGAGAGAGGCGGCTCTGATGCACTTATCTACGTCAAGTAAGTTGGGGCTAGTGATGTCAACCTTTTTTGTTGTCCTTCTGGTTTCTAATTTGGGGGCTGGCAGATATGCAGTCACATGTATTGGGACATGATCAGAGTCGAATGACGTTTCTGCAATGTAATCAAGGGTGCAAGGGATAGAGGCTAGAACTAGATCTAAGAGGTTATTCCCCCTGGTTGGAGCTTCATTAATAAGTTGTAGATCAGCACATCTCAAGTGTGCCAGAAGATCCTTTTTCATATTAGATAGCTGAGGAGGTAAATTGAAATCACCACAAACTACTTGAGAGGCTGTGGGATGCAGCTGATTGATTATCCAGTTGGAAACTTCAAGGATGATTTGCGGGGAAGGCGTTGGAGGTATGTACACCACACAGAGGTCAAACGTCACGAAGTTGTATCTTAACGTAACGAGGATTGCTTCATAGTTAGGGGAGTTACTGGATTTATTATCCAATAGC
Source organism: Mastigoproctus giganteus (assembly GCF_048544385.1). Classification (NCBI taxonomy): domain Eukaryota; kingdom Metazoa; phylum Arthropoda; class Arachnida; order Uropygi; family Thelyphonidae; genus Mastigoproctus; species Mastigoproctus giganteus. The sequence goes on from NC_143578.1 coordinate 214,356,848, forward strand.
TTGAAAGTGGATTTCTTGTAAAATATTGCGACGCCTCCACCCTTGCGTGCAATCCGAGATGTGAATACAACCCCATAATCAGCTGGGGCAGCTGCTGCTAGGAATTCTTCATCGTCATTGAGCCAGGTTTCGGTGATGGCGAGCAGGTCAAAATATCCGGGGAGCAGAATTTGCTCCATAGTGTCAAGCTTGTTCCTAAGACTACGCACATTCTGATAAAATATGGTGCAGGCAGGTACTGTAGGTACTTTGATACGGACAGGTGGTCTCTGACATCGCACGACTCGATTCAGCGGGGTGTGTCTAGGACTGATGAGCACAGGGATCGGCCAGTTGGTGGAGCCAGGCGCACAAAATCCAGGCAGACCAATCAATCCGTCAGAACAAGTGCCCTGTATACATAAAGGCCAAGGGAGTATACCAAAGAAGACTCGTCTATGGAAGCCCGCCCTAAACAGTATAACAAACTAAAAGTTCAGTTCACACAGCTCAACGCTCAAAGGTCTAAGGCGGTTGCCGCCCAGTTGGTAAAAAAAGGCCAACGAAGAAAATGTCGACATTATACTCGTGCAAGAGCCACATACACAGAGCAAAGAGGTCAGGGGATACACCCCTGCAATACAAGATCGTGCATACTGATGATGAAACCCCGTGGGCAGCCATCCTAGTTAGAAATCCGGATTACATAGTGACCAAACTATTAAACTCCTGCCTCCACTGGGCTGCGTGTGCCCACATAGTCACCGCACTAGGGGAATTTTACGCTGTCTCAATATACAGTCGACCGGGGGAAGATATCCTCCGAACAATTAACTACCTACAGACCATGCACACAGAATTTCCGAACGCCAAAATAATTGTAGGCGCAGACGTAAACTGCCGGCATGGTATAGCGAAACCCCAGGACGGACAGGCGTTGTGAACGGGCAGCGTCTGGAACAATATCTCACAAACAGTTGCTATAATATACTTAACCAGCCAAACAACCTCCCAATATTCTCCAGCACTATGCGGGAGACAACAATTGATGTCACCCCTGCCACAAGATCCGTTACTGATCACATCACAGCCTGGACAGTAACGGAAAACTGCAAAACATCGGACCACAGAGCAATGACATTCCAACTAAACCGAAAAATAGCCAGAAGCACAACTCCCAGACAAATACAGCACAGATACGCCATAGGAAAATCAGACTGGCCCAAATTCCAACAAAACATACGGGTGGCTGCCCACACATTCAACACAGAAGAGACAACCCCAGACCAACACAAAGCAAAACTAGTGAGACTTATCACAGAAGTGGCGGACAAATCTATCAAAAGAAAGAAACCATCTCCGGGGGTGGTACCCTGGTGGAACCCTGAGCTCCAGCAACTAAGGCAGGTAGCAAACACCTGTCGGAAAAACTTCCAGCGGGCTAGACGTGATTAGCCTATTGCAGAAGTAGAAGCGCTCCGGGAACGATACCGTACAGCAAGGAATCAATACACAACAAAAATCAGAGAAAGAAAACAGCGTAAATGGGAACACCTAGTTTCAACGACAGGAAATGACAACCCCTGTGGAGTGGTCTATCTGGTGTCTACAAACAGGGAACCCAGAGGGGAGGTAGTCCCAGCAACGAGGAAACCGCAAGGGGGGTTTACAAAGACGTGCCACGAAAGAGTCAACAATATTTTGGATGCAATGTTCCCGGAGCACATTGATCCCACTACGCCAGAACAAGTACTGCTCTGCCAACAGAACAGCATATACACAACCCAGCAAATTGTGGAATCTTTTACCCAGATTGAGCTCGAGATCGCGACGGCCAAGCTGTGAAACAAAACGTCCCCAGGGGAAGATCTCCTAGAGGCAGAGATCACCAAGAAAGCAGTGGACACCATCCCGGAGGAAATGTTGAAACTATACAATAAATACCTCAAAGAAGGCTACTTCTCGTGCGGTTGAGGTGGTGACGCTCCGGCTAATTTTGAAGAATCCCAAGAAGAGGCAGGACCTCCCATGGGCCTATCGCCCAATAGCGCTCCTGCCATTTCTCAGCAAGCTTCTTGAACATCTCCTGCGAAACAGGATAGAGAAGCACTATAGAAACGCAGGCCTAGAGTCACCCAAACAATTTGGATTTCGAAAGGATATTCCACCACCGATGACCTATGCAGCGTCATCAACGCTGCAACAGAAACAGACTGCAAATACTTTCTTGCCATCGCGGTTGACTTCACCAGGGCGTTTGACACTCTATGGTAGCCAAGCAACCTGAGCAGGCTCCGTGAGGCCAAACTCCCAAGTAATCTATACAATTGCATCAGCAGTTACCTGTGCGACAGGTCAGTAAAAGTCACTGCTCCTTACTGTACAATAACCAGACGCATCTTCAGAGATGCCCACAGGGCCCAGTTCTGTGCCCACTGCTCCGGAACGTTGTCCTGGATGGATTGCTCAACCTGAACCCCAACCTCGGAAAGGCAGCCTCCCAAGCGTATGCGGATGACCTTGTCCTGACGCTGGCAGAAAACTCCAGGGCACAGCTGGAAAACCCAGCAAACCGGGCGCTGGCCACTCTACAACAATGGGCTGACGAAAATAACCTGTAGATATCAGCCACTAAGACAAGCTCCATCCTACTTCGGGGAACCCTGGACACCAGAGGACACCCCCCCAAATAAAATACAAGGAACCACCCTCAAGCTGACCACAGAAATGAAATTTCTCGGGGTTGTCCTTGATAGAAATCTATCGTTCACCCCCACCTTAATTATCTCTGAAATAAAATCAGAAATTACTCGTCACTATTTGCAAGAATCACCCGCAGGGACTGGGGCATAAAGAAGAAAACCCTTGCTTTTTGTCACAAAACTTTGTTCCTGCCAGTCAGCCTCTATGCCTCGGGTGTCTGGTACAAGAAAGCAACCACTGCAACTAATAAAAGAAAACTAGAAACCATACAGAGGTACATCTTCCTGACTATCTCACGAGCTTGCAACACAGTGAGTACACACGCGCTTCAGGTGGTCACGGGTGCTATCCCCTTGGACCTGGAAGTGATACGCAGTGGACTCCTCTACAGCCGTTTCAGAGTCATACCGGATACCTGCCTAAATTTCACATTAAATGTAGCCAGCGAACCGAAAATAGAGAAAAGAAGACTAACTGTACATCTCCAGAAAACCTGGCATACACGGTGGCAAAACTCAACAAAAGGGCAAATAACGCGAAAATTCCTCCCAACTGTCTCGGCCGTATACCCAAAATACCCAAGCTGGCTCTCCTCAGGATTTCTCGCCACGTACCTCCTGACTGGCCTTGGCGCCATCAGATTCAAACTGATGACCTATGGACTGAGCAAAACTGCCCTCTGTCATTGTGGCTTAGTGGAAACGTGGGATCATTTATTGTACCACTGCAAGCTTTAAGAAGACCTCCGATGCCGACTAATTACAGAATTACATTATGTACCAGAGAATCAAGAGGAACGCTCACTGGATGAGGAGCACAGCTACAAAGCACTGGCAAACTTTGCACAAGTTTTTTTGACAGAAGGCATACTCTTCCGCCCCCACAGCCACAATAGCGATTCCCAGGCCTACAATATATGTCTTTGCAAACAACCATATAAGTTGCACGGACAGACACCATCAAGACAATCCACAAAGGGATTGCATCCCAGGAAGAAACAGCATAAACTGAAGTAATCACATACTGGACCAAACACCCGCAATCACAGATCTGACTAATGGACCTGTCCTGGTGTTAAGTTGGGAATTGATCCTGTTGCTGAGCTGAACGGGGTTGTCGCCAGGGTTAATTTGAGTCAGCAGTTTGAGGTCATCGGCATAGCATAGGAGACCATTCGTTGAGGCAATAATGGGAAGGATGATAGCTGTGAACAGGACACCCTGGAGGCAGGTTAAAATCACAACAAACAAGGAGTTGAGCAGACGGACGAAGATGGTTTAAGAGCCAGTTCCCTAGATCTTCAATAATTTCAATTGTAGGCCCTGGGGGAATATACACAGATGCGATATCCATGTGGCTGGAGTGGAAGCGTAGCGAGACTATAATCGCTTCGAAAGCTTGAGTTGTAGTTGAGGTCGAATTCGCATATGAGAATAGGGAGGTGTTGTACAGTATGGCTACTCCATCGCCTCTAGATCGCTCACTGGAGGCAGAGAGCATGTGGTAACCAGCAATAGCTGAGCAGAAGTGTGCGTCTTGATTAGGTTCAAGCCACGTTTCTGAGAGGCAGACCACGTCAGCGACCTGGGAGAGGAAGATCTGTTCTGCTGAGTCTAGATGTTCCTAATGGACCTGATATTTTGGAAGTACACCCTGATGGCACGTGTTCGATGAACTTCCGTCCTGATTGGAGGTGTCCTGAGTTGGCATGTTCGCGAGCGAACGGCACGACTTCCTGACGAAATATGGACTGGTATTTTATGGGGACCATCACATAGGGGACTCAGGATACTCTTATCATGGCAGGGTGCTGCTTTAACTGTGGGGCTTGACAGAGTAGTGGAATGAAAGGAGGACTGCTGAGTTGTTTGGAAGTTGTCCGGGAATGAGTCCAGTCAGCTGTGGGTGATGATGTTGCAGACTTGATTTTGGGGTAGCGGTAGAGGTTGGGGAAGGTGACTGGTTCTCCTATTATATAAGGGTCGAATAATGGTGCCAATAGGCCAGATAGATTCAGTTCCAGTTAAATTGAACAGGTCTTGTGCGCATTCAACCTTGAACGATGCGCATTGGGGTTTCCTGGTGTGAAGTTGCTGTACCTTTAGTCGAAGGTTTAGTTGATCACGTAGAACCTCAGCAACATGATTTGCTGTGGTATTTGGGGCTAAGCGAGATATGAAAAGTCCACTAATTCCACTAGGGTGTGGAATTCTGTCGTCTGGGAGGTGTGTGGGAAGGCTGCAGTTTGGAGTTGGTCGATGTGCCAATTCGAAGCCATTCACGTGAAGCCGTACTTGTTGGCTCACTCTTAAGGTCATACGTGTACTTTCCTCTGGTTGCATAGGATAGGATGGATATGCAGTGGGGTGAACTGGGAGTGGAAATTTTAGTGTGGAAGAATCCGCTGGTTCGAATATTGAATCGCTTCGACACTGTGTCCCAAGGCCTTGTGAAGTTGAGAAGTGCGAGTGAGGTATAACAGGACAGGCATTGTGAGAAGTTGCGTGTGAAGGTGGAAATGATGACTTTTGCCTCATTGGCATAGAGGTAGAAAGTTCTTTATTGCAAGTAAGAGAGTTTCTACATGCGGTGCCATTGACCCTTGGTGGAACCTGCTTCTGCAATTGTGGAAACCTCACTTTCAGTGAGTGGTGATTAACATCAGTTACCCTTTTCAGGTTCTTCTTGAGTGTACGTGAATGATGGGCTTTTGTGGGTGGTTTCTGCCCTTTCCCATCTGTTTTTTGAACCTAGCTGGAGCAAGGAGATGGCGTTCGATGATGTCCAGTGTTTGGCTGTTTTTCAAATTCGTTCCTACCTGGAGCTTCTGATGGAGGACTGGGGATTGATTTTTTCCTACTTTCGGTGTAGACTGATATTGTAATGGCCTTTGGGTAATTTTTATGAAATCTACAAAGATCGTCTGAGTTCAGAATGTTAGTGATTTTGCTCGGATCTGCTAGCTTACTCAGTTCGATCTTATTATAGAAATCAAGGAGTATGAATTTCATCTCCTTGTTTTCTTTGTGTAGCACTGTGATGTCGTCTTGGAGCTCTGTCAGTTGTGCTTTTGAGATTTCATTTCCATGATTTTTTTCGCTATTGCTTCTGATGAGGGTGTCCTGAAATTTAATAATTCATTGTCAAGTTGATTAATTCTGAAGATCAACCACTCGGTACTCTCAACAACTACGTCTTTGGATCCTGAACATGACACCGGGTTCAGTTATCCTCAGTTCTAGAAGTTCATCAGGTTTCGCACCTGTGATGTCGGTTCTCTGTTGCCCTGAGTCCTTTAACCGTGTTAACTCAGCAGAAAGTTGAGAGATTGCGATCTGAATTTCGTTAACAGAATCCCTTAGCTGAATAGAATCACGGCGGGATACGTACTCCGGATCAGTTTGTAAATTAGATGAAGTGTCATCGATATTCCTCGAGTCATTATCTGCTTGTTTGCAAAGTTCACATTTCCAAGAATTTTTAATTTTCTTTGAAAGTCTTTTCAGATCAGCGTATGGGCTACATCGCCCACAGAGGGGAACGGCTTTGCACAAAGTGCACACGAGGACATAGTCAACTTGATAACCACACCCTGTGCAAGTAGTAGGTCCGCTCACGGCTGCAGAAACCGTAGGTATTTGGGATTTAAAGGATTATCAGCTTCCTTGAAGACAGCGAAAAACTGAACGGCAAATAAAGAATACGTGTAAAGTCGCTGAAGGCACCGTGAATGAGTGAGGAGTGGGTCAATGAGCTCTGAGGCGTAAATTCCAGAAATGTTAGGGACAAGCTTAGTGTCGGCAGCTCGTGCAGGCAGGGAGTTCTGTATGTCGTCATACAATCCGGAAAAGCAACGAACAAATTGCCTTTATCACTGAGAACAAAGTAATATTAAAAAATTCAAAATTAACCTGAATCGAATTAAGAGCTGCTTGTAGTTATAGGTATCAGTGCACTCTACTGTCACAGAAAGTTAGGGCTCTCTTTCAGCCTGGGTTTAGCACTGATGTGGGCACCCTCCCCAGTCAAGTGCAGGGTATTTACGTGGCAACCGCGAGATAGCGGCGCCTCTCTATATCCCTGCTGCCAGCCTCATGGTGAACACTGCGGTCTGCAAACAAAGGGTACAGATATTAACGCAAATAACCTGCTAATTTCCCAACAAAAATTTCAAATTTTCTTACCGGGGGAATCCACTAGTTGACATCTTTGAGTGAGAACAGATTTTGAGACAAAAACTGAAGTTAAAGCACATTTATTAAACAAATTTCTACGGAGCGTTAAACTGCACGTCTTCACTAAACGGCCGCCCTTCAGAAACCTGCAGCTTACTTGTTTTTTCTAGCTGACAGGTAACCCTGGCTGCATGTCTATACCAGTCTCTTTAAAGTCCTTTCCGTGAGTGTTGTCCTGTTTGGGAACTCAGGCTGTTTTGGATGGACGTATGCCATGATGAGGGCAGTATCAGCCGGCCTTTATTCCCATCAGTCACATTTGGTTATTTTCCTACCTCTATGTTCCACTGGAAATGAGCCAAAGGAGTCCCCAAGGGCAGCACGTCAAATCTGGTAAAGTCCTAGTAATTTCTGAGTCAATTCAGGTATGTTAATTCATGTAGAGATTTTCTCATTCATTTGACATTGGGAGGGAAATGGCCTAGTTATATATTTGGTCTATTGATTTGCTACAGGGATTGGTTGAAGAGCCTGCCTCTGCAAAGTTCGGTAGATTTCAAAAATGGTTTGAGCATACTTGGTGAAGGCCTTTAAAAGACCTCCTCCATGATGAATTGGTGTTCTTGGACCTTAGGCATGTGTCCAATTTCGGTGATTAACTCTGCACGTTGATTTTCATAGACTACTCAGTCATATAAAACGTGTGCCCAATCCTCACTTTCGCCAAAGGTACAGGGGACAGTCTCATTGAGTGCAATTTAGCTTTAAGGGATCAATGACCTGTCAACAGAAATGTGGTATAAAGTCCTGTAGCGTACCACTTAGGTAGGTTTGGGCTAACCATAGCCACCTGTGGAAACTACGTTTTGGAAGTAGCACCTTTGGTCTCTTGCTCCCATTCAGTTTGCCGTATCTGAGGCAGTCTTGCGGTAATTTGTCGTTTCTCTGCTTTCACGTAATTGTCAAGGTTTGGGATTATGCCTAGGAAATCCATGGGGATTCTTTTTTAAGGCTATAATATAGCCCTTTTTATCAATTTCATGGTGCAATGGTAGGGTACCAGCCAAAACGTGCAGGGCCGGAATACTAACTGTACAACGTGCTCTAGTTATTTTTAATAAGATTGTTGTTTGAACGCTATTTAATTTTGCTCTGTTTCTAACTTTGGCTATGCGAAGGAACCATAAGCATCATTGGAGATTACAGTTAAAAACACTGCTTTCTAAATGAGCAGCAAGATCCTGCGCTTCAGACCCAAATCGGCTCAGCTGATTCTGGCAATCATTCCGGCATAGTTTTGGACGTATTTGGCCAAGTATGACAAGGTGTGGATAGAAGGTTAATTTGGAGTCTAGAATTTTGCCTAAGTATTTCAATTCTTGGACCATGTGAATTGAGGTATTACCTAATTTTATCACAGGTGGTCGTCTTATATTTAGATTTCCTTCTAGTAGGATACGCTTAGTTTTTTCTGCCGAGATTTCGAGCATGTGTGTTAGCGCCCATTGCTGGAGTTGTTCGAGTGCCACGTTTGCCCTTTCTTCAACCGCCCTTCTGGTGTTACCATTTACCAATTAGACACGGTCGTCAGCAAAAGCGACCCTATCTGCAGGGCCTAAATCTTTTGTAAGGAATTCATCAAGCACAGGGGTCCAAAAGAATGGACCTAATACTGCAACCATTGGTATTGCATTACCGTCTGCGCGAGTAGCACAGTGGTATCGTCACCGTCCTCCCCACAGCGGGTGGAAAAGTAATGCATTCGAATCCCGTCGATGACGCGAGAACTGTAATGGGCTTTTTTCACTCTGTGGCCGAGTTAGTAGGTCTTAGGCCTAGATAGCAAGGTTTCCCCCAGAAACTGGGATTTTCGTCCCCAGTTTCTAGAGGAAAACAGACAAATCGACTATAGAACATACGCAATTAACAGACATAAGACACACTGCACGGCAGATGGATTTAATTATTTGGGTGGCCTAAAAATAATAGTTTGGTGTTTTTTGGTATTGCACTACCTCCAATGGATGCATCCACTTGTGCACTTGCACTTGATATAAAATAAGGCCCAGCTCTACTGGGGGCTAGGGATGAGCGCCAGGAAGCGACTGCTCAAAAGCCAGGCACTCCCTGGTTGCATATACGTAAGCCGGAAAATACGTAACCTAAACAAATACTTACACAAACACACATGTAAGCAACATAATCAGTCCTTTTGACAAAATGCTGTTTTCACCACAGGTTTGCCAGGTGGAGCAAGACTTACGTCTTAGGTGCCACACAAAACAAGAAATTTATACATACATAGTTTTATTTACATATTTGTTCTGAATGGTGACAGTTTTATCGCACAGTATTACGGGGTAAAACATTAGTATGTGATGCCAATTAAACAAATTAATGATGTAGATATGCTAAATATCTAATTTATATCTATATAAATTTTTATGTATCTAAATAGCATAATGCAAATGTGAGTATTCCATATCTGATCTTTTTAACCCCAATATGTATGTCACCTCTTATTTCTATCTCAACGTATTAAATATCTTTGATATTATTATATCTTGAGAATGTATAAAATTGTATTTTTAAATAAATACTGAAATGGAAAAAAAATAATTATTTGGTATTATTAGATAACCACGCTAATCATCAATATTGTAACCGTCACAAAGCATGAAGAACATCATATTCATAATTGCAAAACCCATAGACGTATAACTATAATGGGACATTGCACATTGGATATACTTTAGAAATTAAAAATCACAAATGTTCCAAAACAACTCACATCAAATTTTGGTTGATAGTTATACGTTGTAAGATCCAAATCTGAGAAATAAAAGAACATGGAGAGCATCTGGCAGCTATAAAGAAAGAGGAACTTTATTATTATCAAACTAAATGAGATACAAGATAAAAGCCATTATACATACACATTACTCATTAGCATCTTAACATTTTTTTTTAATTTTTTCTTTCGATGACTACTTCTAATTTACCTCCCTATACAGCTATGAACACTCCAACACAGGATTAGACCTATGGCCAATGCATATATCCAGGCATAAGTTCTCTCTTATATTTTTTAATGGTTTTTTTATCAATTCCTATTACTCAGAGAAAAAAATCCTCTCACCAACAACAAAAAAACTCCTTTTCTTAACCATCTCTCAAGCATACCTTCAATAAAACATTTCTTTATCATATATTTAATTGTGTCTTTTAATTATACCTTTAATCGGGTCTTTTTTAACCATACCGTGAATGACCCACCCCTCTCACTGTGTGTTCTCTTTTACGACACTTTTAGCCATTATATTACTTCTACATCTTACTGCTTCTCAACGGCCTATGTATATATCCTGCCTATTCCACTACGCTCTTCATCATGGAATACTGCAATACTCCATTCGAGGAAAGGAAAACTTTTCTTGCTTATCCCCTATTTACCTTCATTTATTTATGAATTTTTTCCACACTTTCATCTATCTTCCCCTTAAATAGTTTCATATAATCACTTAATCCAAATTGGTTATAAATTACTGCTTATATTATTTATTCTTACTACTCTGTGTTCATTTTTGCTTTCATTTTCATCACCTATACTACTATAATGGTCATTTGTAAGTTCTTGTATCAGGGTGGCTCCTGAGCGTTAGCGCATCTCAACCTTTGTTTTCTGTGATGGTACAGAAACTCTGCATTGGGTGTCTGAAAATTGTAAGTGTATATGTGTAAATATTAATGTGTGTTCTGTGGTTTGTGTTAGGATATTTTACCACAGGGAAGCCACGAATATATGGGCAGCTGCTGCGTGGTGCACATCCCTGGCTTGATGAGCCGGGCCTGGGTCACCTGTCATTCTGTGCCGGTGTAATTACCACCGAAAATCTTGCACCCCCCCAAAAGTAGTGCAATACCGGCAGGTGCCTGCAATCCCGCCCCGAGTTGCCCGTACCTGGGAGCCAGCGAAAAAAAAAGAAAATTAATAAAAAAAAAATAATAATAATAAATAACATAAAATAAAAAAATAAATAAAACATTAATGGTATGTCTCAACTTCATGCTAGATCCATCTAACAACCTAAAAATAAGATTTGACTCCCATCTGCTGAAAATGTGGCAGAGGCGCTGGAACGATACAACATAATGTGAAATCACAAGAAAATTCATCCCGGACATCTGTAAAGTTTATCCCAAATCTCCTCCATGATTGGCGCCTGTATTATATGCCTCCTACCTCTTAACAGGGCATGGAGTAAGCAAGGTCAAGCTCTCTGCTCTAGTCATTGAAGAAGATCCTAGGTGCTCCTCTGGTGGCCTAGAGATTTGGCAGTACATTTGCATGATTGCTTACTCTATGATGACTTGCGTTCGCTACTCATTGCCAAAATCACCTTCCGTTCCGAGAGATCAACGTCATCTTTTGGACAGTGCAGAGGATCACCAGGTCTTCTCTGACTTTGGGTAAAACATGTTCACTAGGAGAAGATTGTTAGAGGGTAACAATAGCTGGAGTGCTGATCACAGAAAAACGACAAACTCAGTAAACCTGAGAAAGAAATGAAAATACCAGGATACAAACAAAACTAGCTGCCAGCTCATAAATCGTGGGATATAAACTAATACAGCTACCACTGTGATTTACAAACAGTTTGATTTACAAACAGGATCTGCAAGAGTAAATAACTATAATACTCGTGTACCTGGTCTGCCTCCACGGGGTGGAGTGTGGACAGCGTTGGGTCCCATTTAGAGCTCAGAGGCCAAATGACCAGAGGAACATCGGTAAAAAGAGTAAACTGCAACCATTATCAACCCATTGCATGATGAAGGCCTCCTCAACAATTCATGTTAAGCGAATTGGACCATAATCTGCCATGCAGATGCAGTGCGAATTGGCAGATCAACCGTATTTAGCGGTCAGGGGCTTGAACCCCGGTCTACTCAAGGAGTGTGTGCTACTGCACTCCCGCTCCTGACCACTCGGTTAAGGAGAACAACTGTACACTACACATATTCAAAATCCATACACCTTTAAACCTCTGGCATTGACAGTGTTTTCTTTCACACCCACAATGTATACTACGCGGAGATGGGGGAGAACACCTGGTGCCGTTCGACACTAAACGCACTATACATTAATGGTCTTTTTCTAGCCGAAACACTCCAGTTCTTAGGATAAATGTAATTTTGGTCCCAAGTCACCTGGACCAACCACTTCAACGTCAGACGGATGTTCTAGTAAAACAATTGCAACAGTTATATTAACATATGTATACATGATTTCCTAATGCCTTAGTCAATCGCAACAAATGTTCTCAGTACATTTTCGTTTAGTGACATGAAGTCACAAGATCAACTGTCCTGTTTTATTTCATTCAAGAAGTCAGTCGCAGTAGTCTTAGCATTAGCATCAGCATTAGTAGAGGCATATGATGCAAGAAAGCAAGATTATTCAGCATCAGCCAAAAAAAAAAAAAAAACCACAGGTATTTCGTTCGAAATACCTGTCCAGCTGAGCCTTAAATTTATTTAGGCTATCAATTTCCACAACAAGGGATGAAAGTCTGTTCCACCAACAAACTACCCGCTGGCTAAAGGCAAATTTCCGCACATCTATCCTACATCTGTCTTTCCTCAATTTGAATTTATGCCCTCTCAGGAGATTATTCTGAGAAAGAGGCAGTGTCCCATGAGTATTGAGCATGCTGAAACCATTCAAGGCTTTGTACACCTCTATCAGATCACCTCGCCAGTGCCTAGTCTCCAGACTCTGTAATTTGCACAATTTAAGCCTTTCTTCGTAAGAGCAACCCTTCGTTCCGTTCACTAACCTTTTTGCTTTTCCCTGTACTCGTTCTAGCAGCTCTATATCCTTCTTGAAATGAGGCCTCCAGACCTGTATACAGTACTCAAGGTGCGTCCTGACCATTGCCTTATACAAGGGAATAATCACCTCCCTATCCCTGCTAGAAAAATTCCTGTATATCATTGATAAGACACCATGAGCCACTCTTGCAGCCCATCTGCACTGCTCAGAGAACTTTATATCTGCCTGCACAATTACCCCTGGTCCTTTTCATTCTCTACCACTGTCAGTGTAGTACCACAGAGTTGATAAGTTGCTCTGGGTTGCTGTTTCCCATATGTAGTACTTTACATTTGTCAATGTTAAACTTCATTTGCCACCTCTCAGCCCATCTGCTCAACCTTTCCAGATACTGTTGCAGCAGCATAGCGTCAGTAGCGTCCTTAACCACCCTGCGAACCTTTGTATCGTCTGCAAACGTGGACATTGAGCTTGATATTATTTATAAATACAGAAAACAACAATGGACCCAACACTGAACCCTGAGGGAGTCCACGAATAACATTAGTCTACGATGAGCAGTGTCCATTAATTACCACTCTCTGCTACTCAACCATCCCTTTATCAATAGCAACAATTTGCCACCAATGCCACACTGCTCCAATTTCTGCAGCAGTCTTCCATGTGCAACAGTATCAAAGGCCTTTCTAAGATCCAAATATATAATATCAAAGTTATTCCCTGCATCCAATTCTTTTGTGACTACATCATAGTATCCAATCAAATTGGTCAGGCAAGACCTTTAACAAAACCATGCTGTGTATGAGCTATAACTGAATTCTTGTCAAGATGATCCTGCAGTGCTTCTTTAATAAGTGCTTCCATTAATTTTCCTGGAACAGAAGTTAAACTCACAGGTCTAGAATTACTTGTGTCAGCCTTTGATCCTCCTTTGTGAATTGGGGTTAAATTTGCACATCTCCAGTCTGTGGGTTCCTCCCCTGAGTCCAAGGAAACTCTCATAATTATGGCTAACAGATTGCTTACTTCCTTTGCTGCCTCCTTTCCTATAACGGGATAGATCCCATCCACCCCAGGTGCCTTTCTTGTATTTATCTTCAACAATTTCTCCTCGAATCTACTCTCAATTATTACAAGATCATCTAGCTCACTGCCAGTGTTTACTTCATCTATGGCATCCCCCTTCCTGAATAACTCATGTGTGAATGTAGATGCAAAATATTGATTTAGTTTGTTAGCTACCTGAGTAGGATCATGAACAGTTGAACCATCGATAGCAAGTGGACGAATCTGATTCATCCCCTTACTTCTAGAGTTTACATAAGGAAAGATTTGTTATTGTTGTTATTTGGTTTTTAGGAGCATTAGCAACTAAGGCCATATTGCTCCGGGATATGCGGTGGTCATTCCCTGAATGACCTTTCCGCATCCTCCGTGTTTGGTGGTGACGGGCTCGAACCCCGGTCTAATCAAGAAGCGTGTGCTACGCACTGCTGCTCCTTCCCACCTGGCTACGGAGGCGCCATATAAGGAAAGAACTCCTTGCTGTTTTTCTTTGCATCCCTTGCCAAAGATTTCTCGTAATCTGCCTTCGCCTGCCTAACCTCCTTTGTAACTTGGTTACAGATCAACTTGTATCTATCATAGACGTCTGTGTCACATGTTAATTTATATGTATCCCATGCATTTTTCTTCTCTGCCATATGTCTCATTAGTTCATCCGACATCCATTTAGGCCTGAACCTTGAACAATATTTCTTAGTTGGTATGTAAAGCCTAATCGCTTCCAAGATAAGTTCTTTGAATGCTTCCCATTTTGAGTTTGCTGTTGGTAACATCATCAGTTGGTCCCACTGTATAGAATTTAAATACTGTCTTAGTCCATCTTAGTCGCCTTTACGAAAGCAATAACCCTTCACTTTACCCCTGATGGTAGTTACCTCCTTGAGTAAATCCCACTTCAGAACACTGTGATCACTGCCACCTAGTGGTTCATTTATCTGCAGATTCTTAATGCATGAAGAATCACTGCTGATAATCAAATCAAGAGTATTCCTCCCTCTAATTGCCTCCCGAACATGCTGATTTAGAAAACAATCATCCAATAAATCCACTAAAGCCTTGCTAGTGTGCAAGTGACCAACCCAAAAATTCCAGTCAATATCAGGAAAATTAAATCCCCCATTATAAGACTCTCTGATTTACTGGCCCACTCTATTTCCCTGTACAGTTTCTTATTATACTCATCAGAGTCATTAGGCCTATAGCACATGCCTACTCTCAATTTTGATCTTCCAATGCTTATGTGACACCAAACTGACTCGACACTGCACTGTCCAGCAATGTCGACTGGCTTCACTTGCTTGGATTTTATGTGTTTCTTAACGAATAGCATAACCGCTCCTCCCTTCCTATCCTGTCTATCCTTTCTGTAGACATTGTACTCCCCAAATTCCAGTTCTGCATTCCTTATATCAGTGTGACCCCACGTCTCTGATATCCCAACAATATCCGCCTTTGATGTTTTGAGCAATACCTCAAATTCATCAAATTTATTTACCAAACTCCTAGCATAAGTGAACAAGCAAGTATACATGCATCTGTTCTTTTTCTTAGCTACCCTAACACAACTCATGTGTTTACTTGTACTCCTATGACTGCCAGCAGTCTGTGAAATATCCTGTATCTTATTTTCCAAGCTGCTGCTCATTCCAATAGAAGCAGTGCAAAATCACTTTCACCTCTGCAAATGGCTACTGTTAATCTATTAGTCCTTGTATCCCCCCCCTAGCTAGCAGTTTTCCGACCCACCTAAAACTGCCTCGATAGCATCAGCAAACTTTCTTGCACCCTTTCTATTTAAGTGTATCCCATCCCTGTAGAAGCAGTCCCTCCTGTTAACAAGTACAAACCAGGCTGAAAAAAATTCTACCCCTTGAGCCTTGCACAGTCTTTCCAGAGCCGAATTGATGGACAAGGCTCTCCTCATATACTCCCTCCTATCGTGTCTGGGCAGAATTGCAGACACTTTCAAATTCAACCCTAAATCCCGGCTTTTTTTCAACAGTGACCTGTACTTGTTAAGTAATCCCCCCGGTCTCCTACTCTTAATATCATTAGTGCCAGGGTGTACAACTATATCACCTTTTGTGCCCTTAAAAGATTATATCCGCTCTACAACGCCATCAACCTTTGCCCCTGGCAGACATACCCTGGTCCTCTTCCACCTATCCTTTTTACAAAGCATGTTTCCCGTTTCCCTGACAATAGAGTCCCCAACAACTACTAGTTCCTTTGGGACCAGTGCATTCTGCCTTGGGGGCTGCCGCTGTGTTGCACGATGACCAAGTGCAAGCTCTGGCATTGGTGTGGGCAGCTGAGAGCTTGATGGGCCCCTCACTTCTAATCCTTCGAGGGCATCCACCCTGTCCTTCAAGCTCTCATATAGGCCCATAACAACGCTGAGTTTTCGCCTGATTTCCTTACACTCCTTGCATCGCACACATACAAAGACATCCCCGATGGCAGTATCATGTCCCATACCTGACTGCTCCGCAAACATCAAGCAAATAGTGCGTCTTAAAAGGCTGCGATTCAGAGGACAACTGCCCCCCTCAGTTCTCCCCTGGGCCACAGCACTCCCATTAGCTTGAGCCTTTTGCTTTGCTGCTCTGGTTTGAGTCATGATTTAGATTTACTTTCAATAAAATTTCAATTTCAGTACAAAATTAAATCCTAAACTTGTATCCAAACACAGTTATAACGCTATATTTATGTTTCAGTAACGAGTGTTATCTACGAGAGTTATCTACGAAATATTTACGTTTCAGTAACGAGTGTTATCTACGAAATCCCTTTATATAACTTCCGTATCAAGTTATGTATTAATTATTTATTTTTACTAATTATTTATGTTACGTAACCTAAGTGGTTATATGTATAGTTAAAAGTACAATTTAATTGCCAATGAAGTTCGACAAGATTAATAGATTTTACTGATTAATTTTCCCGTAACAATGGCGGCTATTTACGAACGGTAAACACGTGGATTTGATATCCTTTCCGATACTAAGTAATACCTACAAAATCTCTATCTAAGTTACTTTAAACTTAAGTACCGTAAATAGGAATATAAAGCTACTCTAGAAAATAAGTTAATATGTCAATTTAAACTAATAAAGCAGAAAATAAATCA
This sequence comes from Mastigoproctus giganteus, assembly GCF_048544385.1. NCBI lineage: Eukaryota > Metazoa > Arthropoda > Arachnida > Uropygi > Thelyphonidae > Mastigoproctus > Mastigoproctus giganteus. Next base: position 214,373,736 of record NC_143578.1, read on the forward strand.
GAAAAAACTTCTCTGTTTCAAGAGCAGCAGAAAGGCACGTCCGCACCGGCAACACTCGTCCTCAGACTCCATTTCCCTCACACTTCCCAAATGTGACTCTGGACACCCTCACCTCGCTCAACATCGACATTGACCTGTGGACTATAGACAAGGCATATCGCGATGGCATCTTGTCCCATCTTGCTGTTTGTAAAGGACATTTATGAAAGTGCCGATTCTTAGTAGGTTAACTGATGTCATTTCATGTTCTGCTCAATTTGTAGTCCTTTTTTGCTGTAATTAGTACTTCATTTTTACATTTTGATTATCATCTTTGCTTTCATATATTAATTATTATTTAGTTATTATTATTATTATTATTTTATTTTATTAATTACTTTTTTTTTTTATTATAAATCAAAATCACTTGTATAAACAACAAATTGTAAGATTCCTCTGGCTTAATCACTATTGTATAAAATTTATGTTAATAAAGAATCTTATTATTATTATAAATTCCGAGAAAGCTTACAATTAGTAGTCAAAGTAAGTAAAAGAGTGTTGTTCACGCAAAAACTAACAATTTCCAAAACTTGGTTGCCAGGCATATAGCAGACAAATAACCAAACGCTTGATTGCCAAGTTTCTTCCAACTTGTTGCGGAAGGCAGTCTCATAAATAGAGCGTGAGAGTAAATAGGTCGGAGTTGTAAACGTGCTGCAATACAGGGGTCTACTGGCGAATAACTCCCAACACAATGCAACATTGTGATACAGTAGTTGATACAGACCTTGTGATACAGTAGTGGGCGGCGTCTCCGTAGCCAGGTAGGCAGGAGCAGCAGTGCGTAGCACAAGCTTCTTGATTAGACCGCAGTTCACGCCCGTGACCACCAAATACGGAGGATACGGAAAGGTCAGGGAATGACCACCGCATATCCTCGGAGCAATAGGGCCTTAGTTGCTAATGCTCCTAAAATCCAAATAACAAACAAACAACAGAAGTGGGCAAGAGTTAGCGAGCAGTGAAGGCTCGTAACAAAAGTGTTAACATCCGGGCATTCAGACAAGCAGGCGGCAAATATGAATACAGTACAGGTAAGGAACGAATCACGTTAAAAACAATATGAGGTATGAGGTATATTGAGGGTCTAGCCGCTCCTGGGATTTCTCCCATCTCTGTGAATGTTCTATGTATCGGTGACAGTACCCTGTCAAAGCCAGAGATTTAGAAGTGTGTGGGTCCTGAGTAGTGTTATATGTTGTGCCCATTGTTTATCCGGCTTATTGGCCGCCAGGCCCCTAATGGGACCCGACGTTGCCCATACCTCGCCACGTGGACGCTAGCCGGGTGTTACCATTGTGTCAATTGTACTCTGGCAGGTCCTGCCACTTACTTTCCTGGGATTTTAGTGGCTAGGATCTAAAATAAAATTGCAACGACCCCGGTTGATTTTAGTTCACTTACATTAAAGCGCTAATATGGAGTTTGACGCTGAAGGCCTGTTTCTAAAGTGCCTAAAAGGTTAGGCGAAATTTTTTTTGATGTATTTTAAATTTGGACGTGTAGGGCTATACACTGTGCAAGAGAAAGTGCTGGGAGGAGAGAGGGAAGGCTGGGGGGTGAAATAGGAAGAAGAGGGTCGATAGGGTAAGTGACCCCCAATTATTCAGTGAGGCATGCCCATGCCCCACCAGAGGGAAGAAATGGTGTGGCAGGGAAGAGAGGCGACAGCAAGCCGTCACCTTCCCCCACCCCCTGCCCTGTGTGTGAGAAAAAGGGTTGCACTGCCGAAGAGAATGCAGAGCCTTGAGCCAATATGGCTCCGTCAAGGCGGCAACTTGAAGTTTCTCTATCTTCGTCGGTCTTCTCTGTCATCGGTAGCCGTTAGTATCCAGATTTGTCCTCAGCTATGAACACTGGTCCGGTCCGTTGTTAGTCTGTTATCAATGGTTACGGTTCTTTTCATCATGGGAAGATCCGCATCTCCATGGGGTTATTCTTGCGATCGCTGGTTTTAGATGATTAGTAGTGAGCAGGTTCCTGAGGGAGGTTCTCCTTGAGTCCTCTCCACGCGTATTCTGTGTCTCTTTTTTTATTTATTTTATTATTATTATTTTTTTTTTTTTTCAATAAACAGCTTCCTCATAGAATTAGAAAACATTATTTTGCAATGGGACGACATACAAACAGATAAGACCATACCAGTAGGAGATTTTAATATTAATTTACTAGCCGATGGAACTGATAATGTGATACCCAGATACTCTGCAATCTTAAACAATTATTTATTTGAACATACCTTACTTGGAATAACTAGGCAACAAAGGCTGGAGGGTAACAGAACAGTCAGCTCTCGTTTGGACCACCTAATTACAAATATCAAGTTGATGTACCCTAATTCCTACATACTATTAAATCAACTTTCGGGTCACAGAACATGTATACCAATAGTAGATATGTATTCAAAACAACATCCATCTGAAGATATAAAATTGACAAATGCTACGAAGAAAAATTATTTATCAACTGGTAAACTGAAACAGAACATATAAAACATGTTAATACAAAATCAGGCATCTTACAACAACAAATGTAAATGTTTTTTTCAAATAAGATAATACAAATTATAAACAATTCGAGGTTTAATACCGAGAGAAAAGTTAATCACACAGCCAACAACATGAACACTGGGAGTAGCAGGATTAAGCTTAGGAAACCTTGGATGACTAAAGAAATAGAAGAACTAATGGTACAAAGGGATAAACATTTCAGGCAGTATAGAAATTGTCCATCAAAGAAAGAACATTATCACAATTATAAAACACTCAGAAATAAAGTGACAGGTATGATAAAAGAGCAAAAAAACACTTATTACAATCATCTTTTCATGGATAAGCAGATAACACAAAAGGATAAATGGAGCATTTTAAATAACATGTTAAGTACAAGGAAGAAAAAGTCAAGGGGAAACCAAATTAAAACACTAGTAGAACAGATTTCTGGTGCAAACAAACAATATGAGGCTGCAAATAGGTTTGCCAAAGCTGTATTAGATATCAACAGACATTATGTTCATTATTGCCAAGATTCCTTTACTCAACAAGATAGTCTTCCTCAGATAATGAACTCTTGTGTAGTCTTAGCTCCACATTATACTGAGATTCTAAAGATTATAGAACAGTTAAAGAACGAGAAATTTAACGGACTGGACTGTATTACAGTAACCGAAGTAAAGAGAAACAAAGAACAGTTCTCTGTTCTCTTGGTAGAGCTAATAGCACGGAAGTTAGAGTCGGGAAGCTATCCTACAAATTTACTCTCATTTAAGGTAATTGATATATATAAAGCCGACCGGGCTCGTCGAGTGGGTAAAGTGCCTGCCCCGCAACCCAAAGGTCGCGGGTTCGATTCCCGCCTCGGGCTTGGATCAAAGTACAGCAAAAACCTTGGGAGGTGCAATATGGCCACAGAAGCCGATGCGCCAACAACTACCAAATCAAAAAAAAAAAATTGCTATATATAAAAATGGACCACCTGATGACTTTTGCAATTACAGACCAATAACAATACAGTCAATTTTAAATAAGATAATAGAAAATTATATTTTTTCCCATATAAGCAAATATTTACATCAATGTGGACTGTTAAACAACTCTCTATTCTCATATCAGAAGGGCAAGAGCACACAGATACTACTAGAGAACTTAGTAGGCTCCCTAAACTTACATTTAAACAACAATAACTTCATATTGATTTTATTTATAGATTTGACCAAGCATATGACCTAATTGATATCCCAATATTGCAACAGAAATTACTGAAATATGGAATAAGGGGAAGACTCAATCAACTACTAGCAAATTATTTAACCAAGAGAAAAATAACAGTAGAAGTAGAAAATACAAAGGGAAAATCTTATAATATAAAACCGGCCCGGGAAAACTATGGCCAGCGGGCCACATGCGGCCGCGAGCTTTAATTGTATTTTCGAAAAAAGTTTACTAATTTTATGCTTTTGCGACGCCTTTTTGAAAAATAAATTTGTATATGTAATACATTTCTAATACATTGTAGAATTCGTCGACTTGTAATTTGTTTTATCATCTCTGTATTGTTCAAATTGGGATAGAATTCGAAATTGTGCGCGAGCCGGAGCGAGCCAACGGGCACTTTTATAACGGTGTAATTTGCGATTCTAAACTAACCGCGCGAAACAACGGTAACAGACACCCGGTGATGACGAAAACGGCTTTGGGATAGGACTAGTTACGGGATAAGACTGCTGACCGGCCGCAGTTCCAATCTGTTTTCTCTGACGGTCATCCCGCAGTTAGTTTTTTTTTTTTCGTTATCTTCGGTTATCATCTTGGTGCCAGTAGTGATAAAAATAATATTTGCGCCCTTTTAAAAATGAATAAAAACCAAAAATTTAACAAGAGCATCGTGTCTTCAATGAAGAGTGGAACGCAAAATATGTTTTCGCTAACATAAATAACGAGAATATTTGTCTCATCTGCCGAGAGAGTGTCTCAGTGTTGAAAGAGTACAATATTAAAAGACATTTCACAACTAAACATTCCGAATATGGTGCCAATTCAACTCCGGAAGGGAGAAAGAAAACTGCTGATGGATTGATTCAAAATTAATCTAGACAACAAAATGTGTTTACGCGGCTACCTAAGGAACAAGAAGCAACTGTAGAGGCTAGTTTTGTTATTTTTCATAAAATTGCAAAAAGCAACGAGCCTTTTCTCTGATGGAGACTATATTAAAGAATATATGACCGAAGCTTGTGGAATTATATGTCCTGACACTAAACACAAATTTGAGAATATATGTTTATCTCGGCGAACCGTAGTAAGAAGAATTGAATGTATCGATACAAATTTGAATGAGCAATTATTATCGGTATTAGAATCCATAGCATGGTACTCGACAGCTTTCGACGAAAGTAACGACCAAACGAATACCGCGCAGTTATTAATTTTTATACGTGGGATACGTGGGTGTACCTCTAATTTTGAAATTATTGAAGAGCTTCTTTAAATGGAATCTCTTAAAGACCAAACAACTGGAGCTGATATATTTGAAAAAGTTGAAAAATGCTTAACAAGATATAATTTACAATGGAACAAAATGGTAAGCGTAACAACTAACGGAGCACCAAGTTTGACAGGTGAAAATGTTGGAGCGTTAAAGAAAATTCAGGATAAAATTTGTGAAAATTATCCTGATTATAATTTAATTACAATTCATTGTATTATACATCGACAAGTATTATGTAAAAATGTGTTAAAAGTTGAAAATTTCACATCTTGTATTATTAAACTAGTAAATTTAATACAATCGAGGGGCCTCAAACTCAGACAATTCGTTAATTTTCTTCAAGATATTGAATCCGAGTACACAGATATTCCTTATCATAGCCAAATTCGGTGGCTTAGCTTAGGAAAAGTTCTTCGACGAGTATGAGATCTTAAAGATGACATCATTCTTAAAACTGAAAAATATTATGGACTTTCCCGAATTAACTGATAATAACTGGATTTGCGATTTTGCGTTTCAACCCTGTATGGTAAAATGTTTCAATGGATTTCAATTAATACCCAGTTGTTCCTTCGACATGTATTGATTAACAAGGTAGACCACTTTCCATCCATGAAGTTTCTGAAAATTCCAGAAAATAAATTTGAAAAATATTGTGAAATATCAATGCTTTGAATGACGACTTTTCACGAAGATTTTGCGACTTCCGAAAAATTGAGACACGTTTGGCCACAGTGCGCGACCCATTTTCAATAGAAATTGATAGTTCACCGAGTGAACCACATCTTCAGATTATAGATCTGCAGTGTGATACCGATTTAAGGGAATTACACCGTCGTGAGGAAATCTGTAAATTTCACAATACTCTTAATTCGGACAAACTCGACGAACTTAAAGATTTTGCTGGAAAAATGTTTGTTATTTTTGGATCAACCTACATATGAGAACAAACATTTTCCATCATGAATCTAAATAAAAATTCTTTACGATCAAGCATCACCGATGAACATTTACAAACACTTTTAAGTATCTCAACTACAAAATTAACACCCGAAATTTTAAAAAAAATGTTAAAAGATGTAAAACAGTTCCATTCATCTCATTAAATTCTTGGTTGTTAGAGAATAATTTTTTATGTTATATTTCTTCTTCATGATAACAAATAATATATATCTAAAAATAGTATTTTGCGTAAGGCCCGCCTTCTTTTTGAATTCCTAATGTGGCTCTTCAGCCAAACATTTTACCCAGGCCTGATGTAAAAAGAGGAGTACCTCAGGGCACACATTCTGGGCCAATCATGTTCAACATCTATATAAATGACATATTCGAAGTAATTAAGAACTCCTTTATAAAAATTAATGCAGATGATATAATCTTATATAAAATATGAAAGAATCTAACAAAAATGGAGAATCATTTACAGCAGGACGCAATACATTATTAAACTTGTTTGCACGATAATAAATTAGCAATCAGCTTTGAAAAAAACAAAATTTTTGGTAATAAGACCTCCTCATGAAACCTTGGACATTCAACCCTCTATCATATTGCACAAACATGATTGCCTACATGATCAGAATTTCAAGAATTGCAAATGTATAACTGTGGAAGAAGTTTCAAATTATTGTTACCTTGGGTTATGGATTGGCTTCAGACTAAGTTGGGTAATGCAAATAACAAACTTTTACAAAAAAATGAGATTTTATGTGTACTTTTTCGACTACATTAAGAATAAGTTAAATCTTAGAACACAAGTTACCTCATTTTATGCATTAGTGGACTCCCAACTCAATTATTTAGTAAATATATGGTGACGAGCAAATAAAACACAAATAAGGGCAATAAACAACTTAATGAATAGGATTCTGAAACTTTTAATGGGGACAAACTCTTGGAATGACCTGAACAAAAGAAGGAAATTTTTGTTGAAATATAAAATACTGTATTCAGTTCAAAAACTAAACTGAAATCTATTCTTAAAAAATCTTAACACTATTTTTGAAGAGTCGAATCTGCAAAGAAATGTCTCACAAAATTTAAGGAACCCAACGGCAAATACTTTGCCTCACCCTAGGATACTAAATAGATTTGGAGATAGGCACACAATGAATACAATAAACAACTTGTTGGCTAGCATTGATTTCAGGTTCAGGAGAAGTTACCTCATCTCAAATTAAAATTCTTGATACTCAATGACAGAGTAGATTTGAATTGATATGCAGATAAATTATTACCTCTGTTTACAGTGTGGAATATACTATGTGTAGTGACTTCATAGTCTTTTCTGTAGGATAAACATTTGTACAAAACTTTTGTAAAGGAAGAATTACAACTTGTTGCCAGGAAATTTACTTTTCTTAACAAGTTCATTTATCGTAAACGAATTCTCTTGATGAATAAAATTGTATTGTAACGAATTATTATTATTATTATTATTTTTTTTTAATTTTTTGTTTATCTTCTTCTTCTATAGATGGCTATCAGTGTTTTACGCATAGCAAATAGTTTTTGGGCATGTTCCTTTAGCTCCCTGTATTCCTCTAGTGAGTCCAATAGATGTGATTCCAGGTTCTTGGGGAGGTAGTGTATTGCGGTGATCAGTCTGCACCTGAGGTCCTCATAATGGGTGCAATCATACATAATGTGCTCCCAGCACTCAAGTTCCCCACAGGCACAGCTTGGATCCTCCTCAATCCCCAGCGCTGTCAGCTTGGCTTTAAAGGCCACATGACCAGTTAGTAAATAGGTGGTGTATAATCCAGTTTGAAACAAGTTGGCGGACTGGGGTACATCCTGTCGATGTTCGGAATGAATTTCCTGGTGATATTTCCCTTACTTGAGATGGCCCAACGCTCCTGCCAAAATTGCATCAGGTGTTTTTGAATTCTTCTCTTTTCATTTTTTCGTGGTAAATTAACGTACACAGTATAGCCATGGTATGTACAGGGTATTCCTTTCTCTATGTGATAGTTCATTCCCTTCCACGTGATTTCTAAGTCAAGGGGGAGAGCCCCGGCCAAGACCTGCAGTGCGTGGGTACTGGTTGTTCTACAAGCACGTGTAACTGTCAGTAGGATGGTTCTTTGCGTTGCAACAATAATGCGTCGGTTTACTACAGTTGCTGTTTTGGGAAACCATATTTCTGAGGCGTAAGTGATGATAGGTAGAAAGGTTGTTTTATAAACAATGACAGGGTGCGTTGGTTTAACCCCCTGTCCCTCCTGGCGATCCTAGCCACCAATCCATAGTATCATTTAATTTTGGCTCTGATATAAGGTAGATGGTGTTTAAAGGAAAGATTACCATCCAGTATAACTTCTAAATATTTTAACTCGTCACTAGTTTTATTGTCGTAGGTCCCACCTTTATTTGTGGCGGTCTACGTATATCAAGCTTGCCTTTTAGCAGGGTGGAGGACGTCTTTGTTGTTGATATCGTCAGGCAGTGGGTCCTGGTCCAGTTTTGCAATATTAGCATTGCCTGATTGGCGTTTTCCTATAGCAGGGCCTTGCTGTCTGCAGCAATGGTGAGGACCAAAACATCAGCAAAGGCCTGGGAGCGCACATCACCGAGGTGTAAAGCCAAGAACCTGTCCAGAACCATATTCCACAGGAGCGGCCCCAGAACAGAACCCTGGGGACAGCCCCTGCGGACATCACAATTCACTCTACCATAAGGTGCTTCCACGATGATTTGTCTCTCGGAGAGATATGACCTAATTATGGAGTATAAGATGATCGGCACTTGTGCCTGCCTTTGTCTTGCCAGTACGCTCGGCCACCAAATGGTGTCGAACGCCCCAGCGAAGTCAACGGAGATGACTATTAGATATTTATTATTGCAGTTTTCTGCTGATTCCGATAGGCTACGCAAGGCGTCCACAGTAGAGGAACCCTGCTTGAATCCGTATTGCGATGTCTCTGTGAGTTTCGCTGCCTGGTAATGCAATGCTGATTTATCCTTGTGTAGAGTAGTCTTTGTAGCAGTTTGCTTGCAACCGGCAGTAGGGATATTGGCCAATGGGAGTTTGGCAGGTGGGGTGGTTTGTTCGAATTTTTGAGGGATTAATTTTACGTTTCCTCTCTTCCATTTTTTGGGTAAGATGCCCTTAGCCAGGCAATTGTTATATAGATGTAAGAGGAGGTCTGGAACGATCTCCACAATCTTCTTAATAATTTCGGGTTCTAAGTAATCCAGGCCTGGACATTTATTGTTTCTTACCTGGTTTGCCATTTGCTGTAGTTCATCCCGTGTGAAGGGTGGCTCCTGTGTGTCTGTTGAATAAGCTTCATTATCTTGACAGATCATACGTTGCTCTGGCAGTGTTGGCTCTGTTGGTTCCGGGAAGATGGCATCCAATATATTGCTTATAGATTGTTGCCACGTGGTGGTATAATCACCTTGTGGTGTCTGGGTGGTTGAAATGATTTCCCCCCTGCGAAATTTATTCGTCACTATCTTGTATACCACTCCCCAGGGTTCGGTGTTCCCTGTTGTGCTAACAAAAGTCTCCCAGGCCTTGCGTTTGCTCTTTACATTCCCATTTGTGTAGCTGTTTCTGGCTTCTTTATATCTTTCCCTTAAAGCTTCAACCTCATGAGCCGGGCATGTGCGCCTTGCCATTTGGAATTGTTTTCTTCTTTTAATTGTTTCCCGTCTGAACTATTGAATTTCCAGGGTCCACCAGGGGACAGCCCCACCGGATCGGCTTTCTTCTTTTTATTGCTGCATTGCCGGATTTTGTTATTATCTTGGTTATTGAGTTGGGGTTTTATTGGGTTCCTCGAGCTTATTTGTCTCAGTTAGATGTTGGGCCGTTGCTGGTATTAGGATTTCCTTAAAAGGTTCACAATTTGCTTTGCGAATGGTATAGCAGTTTGGTATTTGCTTTGATATTGGGGCTCTGTCAAGTATCTTGCTCTCTTATAAGTAACCATTCTGTGATCGGACGTTGTCCATGAATCCCGAAGAAGCCAGCCCTTTATGTAGCCTGCGACGTTCCTAGTGGACAGCGTGACATCGATCGTGGCCTCCCACAGTGTGTTACAAAACGTGGGCAGTTGGTGCGGCCTATTTAGTACCATGATCGGGGAGTTGGAAAATTATTCGTCTAGTATTTGTCCGTTCCGCGTTCCGCTTCTGTCCGGAGTCAGGCTGTGCCAGGTGAGATCGGCAATTTATATCTCCCCCTATGATTATTTTCTGGTCCGGGAGCATGTCCACCAAAGCTTGAAGGTATTCTGTAGCTGGAGGAGAATATCCTCCCCCTGTCTACAGTACACTGCTACTAGGTAGAAATGGCCTAGCGGCGTCAATACGTGGGCACAAGCTGCGCACGACGAGCATAGTTGTTTAACTTTCGCGACTGTGTAGTCTGGGTTGCGTACCACTACCGCCGCCCAAGGGGTATCTTCCTCTTCGTGTACTATATTATATGTGGTTGGGTGTCCACACACCCGTTTAGAGTGGGTATACGGCTCCTGGAGTATGAGAATGTCTGCATTGGTCTCGTCAGCTTTTATCCTTAGCTGCTGTGCCACTGCTCTGGCTCTTTGCGCGTTGTTTTGGATGTATTATATTTCTTATTGTTTGTCACCATAGTCGGTTCTCTTTTGGTATTGGACCTTTGCTTTGATATAGACCGGGCAGATTGGATCTCTGATTGAATACGTGTATTCTATTTTGGCTGCTTTACAATTGGCACAGGTTGGATCCTGTTCCCTGTTGGGGCAAGTTTTGTACACATTGCCCTTGCCAGAGCAGTGGCCTCAGGTAGGCGTTGTCTGAATACAGGTGTGGGTTGTGTGTCCGACCTTGCAGAACCGGAAGCATTTCGGCACTGCTGTATGCTCCCGGAATCGGTGGGATCCCCATTCTATATACATTCTGTTTCAGTTTTTCAGCTGTTGCCATGCAGCTGGGGCTAGTTCAACTACCCAGTTCCTATTGGTTCCCGATCTGTTACCATTTTTCTTCTGCTTCCTGGGCTAAATTCCTTAGATTTCTCGCGACAATTTCAGTTGCTAGTTGTTCAGGCGGTACGTCTTTGTCTATATTAAATATTATAATTGAAGGCCCACGCTTTTTTGGAGGCTCAACTGTTAGCCCTAACTTGGCAAGTTTTGGGTTTTCCGTTATTGTCTGTATATCTTCCTTATTTTCTGTTTCTATTACTAGTCCTATGCTTCTTGTTTTTCTTATTGCTTTAATTGTAGTAGTCCTCAAGTCATCTTTCATATCTTTCATAAATTTAACCTTTAGTTCTTCGCTGGATTGGATATTTTCAGGGTTTTCCAGTGCTGTCGGTCTGAGAACCACCAAGTTTGGTGTTTTCAAGAGTGGTGGCCTTTTTTCTTGTTGGCCTTCTTCGTTTGGTTGTAACTAGTTTGAGCCATTCCTCAGCACCTGGGCATATGTGAGGGCACGCTGTTCCATTTGATTTACCCAACATTGTTCGTATATTTGTATCTTAACGTTTGCCTTTTCATTTTCTATGAAAGTCTCTATCAGCATCGCTTCCATCTTACTGAAAATGTTTGCAATCTGCGATCTAATGCCTGTTCTAATTCTGTTTGATGGTTCTTTGAAAATATTCTCTAATGCCGTCTTCAAACCTAGAGATTTTTCATACATTGAGGCTTCAGGCAAGGTAGGATCCAGGGGAACCTCTGGTGGCTTCTCTTCTCCAGTGTCCTTTGTAGTTGGCATACTCTCTTGTTGTTCCCTTGCTTCAGTTTGGGAACGTGTTCCCCGCTCTATTTTTGTACCAGTCGACTTTTTATTTTTTTCCCTCCATTCTCTTTAGATTTCGGATAAACGGCGTTTACGGTTAATCGGGAGTGTGTTATTTTTGGTCAGCTTGTGGCTGTTAAGTGCAGCAAAGCGATACCCGCTACAACTCCGTAGCCCTTTTGGTTTTCGTACAGTTCACTCTTTAGATCACTGGTGTAATGTGTAAGGTATATTTAGTGTCAGACGGCACCAGGGGTTTCCCCCACCTCTGCGTTGCTTTCATTGTGAGTGTACCAGTTTGCTGGAAATGCCAGAGGTTTAAAAGTGTATGGATATTGTATATGTGTAGTGTCATGTACCGTTGTTCATCTGGTCGTTTAGCCGCTGGACCCCTGCTGAGGCCCAACGTTGCCCAACCTTTGCCCCGTGGAGGCATACCAGGAACCCAGTAGGCTTAAGTTACTCTGGCAGGTCCTGCCACCTAATTTCCTGAGATTTCAGAGGCTAGGACCTTTAAAAAAAAAAAAAAACGCGCGCCCTCTTTTTTATGCACGTACGTACAGATAGATACATATATCCGTCATCGTCGGTTTGATGATCGTTAGGTGAGGGGGATAATGCTTGCATAATAAAGGCCGAAAGAATGGGCGAACGGGAATTTTGACATAATTAAGTTTTTGTGTGCGGGACATTCGCTAGCATAAAGATAGAGTTGGTGGGAGACTGAAGGCTGGGGGGATTAAGGCAGAAATATGGGGATGATAGAGTAATCAACCTCAGAAGTCAGTGAGGCAGGCCCGTGCCTCACCAGGAGAAAGTAGAGGCGCCGGGGGGAAAGTCCCACCACCGGCACAAGGGAGGGGGTGGAAAGGCACCAGGCAAAGGAGCCCGGTGCGATCGCCAACAAGCGTCTGCAGGAAAACTATACAATGACCCTGTTTGTGGTGTCCAATCTGGTGTCATGTCCGAGTTGTCATCCTTGGGACCTGGGTCCCGTCCATGTTAGTCCTTTACCTTAGTGTGGTTTATTTCCTAAGCTTTCAGTTCTCAGGAGTGTATCTTATTCACATAGACCCAGCTGGTGGGGTGTCTAAGTTTGGTAGTCGTCTCCATTTGTCTTTCATGGGACATGGGTCCCGTCCATGTTAGTCTATTTTGGTATAGTTTGTTTCCTGAGTTTTCTAATTCTTGCGGTTGGGTCATATCTGATGTCCCAGTCCTAGCGAGCTGAAGAACAGATGTTCTTTGGTTATAATGGTAGTGGGTTGTGGGCTGCGGCCATTTGGTTTCTCCTCCTCCTCGCGAACAGTGCCTGTGCATAATCCGAGAAGGCTTGATACTCCTCCTTCGTGTCTAGGAAGTGATATTCTTGTCCCTGTGGTAAGTAGTGGATTCTGGTGAGTAAATCACCACGTAGGAAAACTCGGCTCTGTTTTCTTGTCATTGTTTGTATCTCTGGATGAAAGGCAGTGTCAAGGATATTGTTGATGGTGTGTTCCCAAGTGATAGTCAAGTATCCTTCAGGTATTTTAGTGGCTTCATCTACTTCCCCTCTGGGAAGTTTGTTCGTGACGAGCTTGTATACAAGTCCCTACGGGTCCTTGTTTCCAGTCGTGGAGACTAGCGCTCCCAGGATTGGTTTTTGCTTTCTCTAAGTTGTGCTGTATAGGCGTTTCTCGCCTCTTTGTAGCTCTGTCGTAGGGTTTCGATTTCCGCCATCGGCCAGGGTCACTAGTGTAAAGTGGAAAGTGTGTTTGGGGTCAAACGGCACCAGGGGTTCCCCATCTCTGCGTAATTTACTTTGTGTGGTGATACAGTTCACTCTAAAGGCCAGAGATTTAAAAGTGTATGGATCTTGAAATGTGTGGTGTCATGTACCATTGTTCTTCTGGCCATTTAGCCACCAGGCCCCTACTGAGGGCCGACGTTGCCCCACTTTCGCCCCATTGAGGCAGACTAGTTACCTAGTAATTTGCATTTACTCTGGCAGGTCCTGCCTCCTATTTTCCTGAGATTTCAATGGCAAGGACCTAAAAAAAAAAAAAAAAATTTGCACGTTGTAGTTTGATCACATACATGTTTCCCATTTTGAAGGGGTTGCTTTTGAAAATTTAATGGCCGAGGAGAGGGCGAAATAATTTAAAGAAGCTAGAATTTTGGTGTGGGTCTTGCGCTAGCATAGAGATAGAGAGAGGAGGAGAATGAAGGCTAGGGGGGGGAATAGCTAGGAAAGACTGGGGTCAATAGAGTAGACGACCCCAGCATGTGCCAGTGGGGCGTGCTCATGCCTCTCCAGAGAGAAAGATGTGGGATGGTAGGGGGGAGGCAACGAGAAGGCTGTCGCCTCCCCCTCTGCCAGGGGAGGGAGCAAAGTGTGCCCTGCAAGGGAGCCGGCACAGGTCGCCGTATGGCCTGGCAACTGCATGTCTGCTTGGGTCAGGTCTTTGATTGGGTCCTAGTTGTCCAATCCGGGTGTAGGTTCCTGTCTGTGGTTGTCACTCGGCAGCAGGACAGGTGCCTTAGTCAGGTCCGTAGTTGTGGGTATTTAGTCCAGTCTGTGGTTACTTATGTCTCTGTCTGGAGTAATCGTCATTTGTTGTCTTCCTGGGATGCAATCCCTTTGTGGATTGTCTTGATGGTGACTGTACGTGCACCTTATATGGTTGTTTGCGAAGTCATATATTGTGGGCCTGAGAATCGCTATTGTGGCTGTGGGGGCGGAAGAGTATGCCTTCTGTCAAAAAGATCTTGTGCAAAGTTTGCCAGTGCTTTGTAGCTGTGCTCCTCCTCCAGTAAGCGTTCCTCTTGATTCTCTGGTACATAATGTAATTCTGTAATTAGTCGGCATCGGAGGTCTTCATAAAGATTGCAGTGGTACATTAAATGCTCCCACGTTTTCACTAAGCCACAATGACAGAGGGCCGTGTTGCTCAGTCCAAAGGTCATCAGTTTGAATCTGATGGTGCCGTGGCCAGTTAGGATGTATGTGGCCAGCAATCCTGGGGAGAGCCAGCTTGGGTATTTTGGGTATACGGCCGAGACTGTTGGGAGGAATTTTCGCGTTATTTTCTCTTTTGTTGAGTTTTGCCACCGTGTTTGCCATATTTGCTGGAGATGTACAGTTAGTCTCCTTTTCTCTATTTTCGGTTCGCTGGCAACATTTAATGTGAAACTTAGGCAGGTATCCGGTATGCCTCTGGAAAGAATGTAGAGGGTCCACTGCGTATCAATTCCAGGTCCAAGGGGAGGGCACCGGTGAGCACCTGAAGCGCGTGTGTACTCACTGTTTTACAAGCTCATGAGAAAGTGTATAGTGTATAGTGTGTTTAGGGTCTAACGGACCAGGGGTTTTCCCCATCTCCGCGTAAGATACATTGTGGTGTGATACAGAACTCTGTAGAGGCCAGAGGTTTAAAACTGTATGGATATTGTGGTCTGTAATGTTTTGTACCGTTGTTCATCTGGTCTTTTCGCCATTGGGTCTCAACTGAGACCCACCTTTACCCACACTATACCTCGTGGAGGCAGACCGCGTACACCAGTATTTTATAAATTTATTATTTACTTTGGCAGATCCTGCCACCTAATTTCCTGAGATTTCAGTGGCAAGGACCTAAAAAAAAAAAAAGTGGAGGGGGGAAGAAACGCTAGAAATTGGGTCAGGCCGAAAGAGATAAGAGATATAAGTTATACAGGTTAGAGTTCATTTTTTTTTATTTTAGTGTGGGGCTTGTGTAGTTTTGGCAAGGGTCAAACGCTAGTCGCAAGATAGCTAGAGAGGAAAGGGAGACTGAAGACTGGGGGGTGAAAGACAGAAATATGGGGTCAACAGTGAAGATAACCCCAAAAGTCGGCGGGACAGGCCCATGCCTCACCAGGTGAAGATAGCGGATGGCAGGTTGGGAGGGTACAGAGTAACCATCCCCTGCCAAGGGAAGGGAAAGAAAGTGAACCGAGCGAGGGTACCCGGTTCAGGACGCCTAATGATGTTTCAACAGCAAACTGCATAATGTCTTTGTCAGGTCTTCGTATGCCATTCCTGGGACATATTGTCCCGTCAATGTGAGTGGTCAAGTCCAGATAATGACTCCAGTTTAAGCTAGTGGTCAGATCCAGGTTAAGTTAATGATTAGTTTTTCAGATTGTAGCTGTTAGGTTTTTGTTTGTTTGACACATCTAAGGATCTTTATTATGGATGACGAGTGGTTAGTTTGTGGAAAAATTCCTGCTATGGTTGTGGGTATGTTCCACTTCTAGTAAAAAGATCCTGCGCAAACTGCGTTAAAGCTTTATAGTTGTCCTCGCTCTCCAGGAGATATTGTTCTTGGTTTATTGGCGAGAAACGTATTTTAGTTATTAAGAGGCAGCGGAGGTCTTCGTATAGTTGGCAGTGGTGCATGAGGTGCTTCCATGTCTCTGGCTGTCCACAGTGGCAGAGAGGGGTGTCACTCAATCCGAATCTGGAGAGTTTTGCTCTTATTGCGCTGTGTCCCGTGAGCAGGTAAGATGTCAGCAGTCCCGGTGAAAACCAGTTTGGGCTTTTGCGAAACACTAGCTGATTATCCGGTATGAATCTTTGGGCGACTTCCCCTTTTGTCGAAGTCGTCCAGCGGGTTTGCCAGGCCTGCTGTATGTGGGTGAGAAGGCGTTTTTTCTCGAGTTTACGATCGTTCGCCGGATCAGTTGTGTAGTTTAGGCAGGTGATTGCTTTGCCTTTGGATAGTTGATAAAGCAACCCACAGCGGACGATCTCCAGGTCCAGGGGGAGTGCGCCCAAGATGACCTGGAGGGCCTGGGTGCTTAGAGTACAGCAGGCTCTCGAGATTGTCAGTAGGACTGAACGTTCAATGGTCTCTAGCTTCCTTTTTTTATTGCTGTCACCTCCTTGTGTAACCAGACTCCTGATGCGTATGTTATTGCTGGTAAGAATACTGCCTTATAGAAGAGGGCTAGGGTCCTCTTCTTAAGCCCCAGTCGCGACGAGTGAATCTAGCTATTAGTGCGGAGTATTTTTTGATTTTGCTTCGGAGGTAAGTAAGATGGGGTGTGAATGACAGATTTTTATCCAGCAGAATACCAAGATATTTAAGTTCGGTGGAAAGCTTAATTGTTGTTTCCTGATTCTTTATCTGGGGAGGCCTTCTGATATTGAGAGAACCTTTAAGTAGGATGGAGCAGGTTTTTGTTGGGGTTATCTTTAAGTGGTTTTAGGTGGACCAGTCTTGTAGGATATTTATAGCACTGTTTGCAGAGATCTCTAGTTGAGTTCTTGAGTCTGCCGCCAGCATTAGGGTCAGGTCATCCGCATAGGCCTGTGAGCTCACATTACCAAGGTCGAGGTTTAGAAAGCTGTCGAGCACCACGTTCCAGAGAAGTGGGCCAAGTACTGAGCCTTGTGGGCATCCTCTATAGACTGGTCGTGTGATTGAACAGTACGGTGCACTGACGGTTACTTTTCTGTTTGCAAGATAGATTTTTATACAATTGTATAAATTAGCTGGTAGTTTTGCTTTCCGGAGTCTGCTGAGGACGCTTGGCCACCAGAGGGAGTCAAACGCCCTGGCAAAATCAACTGAAATGACAAGGAAGTATTTATGGCTAGTAGTGGTAGCTGCTTCGACGATATTCTCTAAGGCGTCCACCGTGGAGCATCCCGGTCTAAAGCCGTATTGGTTGTCAGAGTGAAGGCCAGCCTTGGAGTAATGAATTTCTATTCTATTGCTTAGAAGATGTCCTAGAAGTTTGCTTAGTATGGATAGAAGAGCGATGGGCCGGTATGACTCCGGAAGGTCTTGGGGTTTTGTCGGATTCTTGAGAATAAGCCTTAATTTTGCAAATCTCCATACTGCTGGGAAACGGCCTGTTTCAAGGCAATGGTTGAAGAGGTTTAGGATCCCATTTGGGATGGTTTCAACAGCCTTCTTTACGATTTCGGGCTCGTGAGATAGAAAAGTGGAGTGTAGAGTGTGTTTAGTGTCAAAGGGCACCAGGGGTTCCCGCCCATCTCCACGTGCTATACATTGTTAGTGTGAAACAGAACACTGTCAATGACAGAGGTTTAAAAGTATATGGACTTTGTATTTGTGTAGTGTCGTGTACCGTTGTTCATCTGGTCATTTAGCCGCTGGTCCCCTAATGGGACACAACGTTGCCCCAATCCGCCCCATGGAGGCAGACCAGGTACACCACTATTATAGTTATTTACTCTGGCAGGCCCGGCCACTTAATTTCCTGAGATTTCAGTGGCAAGGACCGAGAAACAAAAAAAAAAGAACGCTATAGATAAGGGTCAGCCAAAACAAAGGGAGTACCAGTTGGGTGATTTGATGTTGTTAAGTTTTTGGGTGTAGGACTCACGCAATTTGGAGTTGATTCAGACACTACTTGTAAGTTAGAGAAGGGCAGGGAGACTGAAAACTCGGGGGAAAAGATAGAGATACGGGGGTCCATAGGGAAGATGACACCAAGTCAGTGGAGCAGGCCCATGCCCCACCAGTGAAAAAAAGGGGTGGCGAGGGGGACACCAGGGATGAACTCCCCCTCTCTCCAGGGAGCGGAGGCAAAAGACCACGCAAGGGAGCGTGGCTAGGGAGGCCTAAAGGCAGCAGCTGAGCTGTACTAGTGTAGGTTCTGTCACTCCTGGGACGAAAGAAGGAAGGAGTGTTTTTTTTTTTTTTCCCTTCTCCTGAGAGGACATTCATATCCAGGAAGTTTCTTACTTTGCTCTTCAATGGGGGGTGTTTGGGTGCCTAACCCGTCTAACAGTGAATACAGACTGCGCAAACTCTATAAAGGCGGCATAGCGGGCTCATGAGATGGTGTAAGTGTGTGTTGTTGTCTTACGGCACCAGGGGTTTCCCCCACCTCCGCGTTGCTTTCATTGTGGTGAACCAGTTCATTGGCTCGTGAAATAAAGTGTAAAGTGTAAAGTGTGTTTAGGGTCAAGCGGCACCAGGGGTTTCCCATCTTTGTACAATGTAGTTTACATTGTGGGTGAACCAGTTGACTGGAAAATAATAAATAAATAATAAATATAAATATAATCTTTATTGTGTACAAAGAATGTATACAATTTACCCTTCACGGAAGGAATGCCAGGGGCTTCACATTGGCTGGTGTACAAAGGCCTTGAGGACGGGGCCCACATCGAGGTTCGGGTTCATCCCCCAGGGCCAATAATATAATACGTTTCAGTTAAATTATTCACAATATTCATAAAAATGTTATACAGTATTTTTGACATTATATACAATATTATACAGATATCCTATTTAAATTTATTATATTGCGACATTACTGTGCAGTTTGCCTGGATGAGAGTAGGTCATCAAGAATCTCCCTCCGGTATTTGCGGTCCTTGACAAATTTGTAGAGGTCGCCTTCGATTGCTTGGACTGTGATAAGCATCTGCTTGGGGAGAAAGCGGTCGCTAAGGGCTAGTCTGTTATGGTTGGCTATAAGTGTTGGAGATGATCTCAGTCCGGGTTGAGGGATCCTCCAGCTGCACAGTTCCCATATGCTTGGCTCTGAGATTATTCCAGTGGTCATTTTGACAGTTAGGGTGAGGCGTCTTTCCATTATGAGGTTTGGCAGTCGTGCAAAGTTCAGTGCGGTTGCCATCGCAGTTGTTCTTTGCTGGGGTGGACGATGATGTTTATGTGTGACCCAACGAAGGAGCCAGTATTCAGAGGAGTACACACGCTTGATATTCGTGGGGGCTGCAGATGCCCATATTTCTGAGGCGTATAACACGACGGAGTATACAGAGGTGTATACGTACCGCCGAGTCACATCCAGATCCTTAACGTGGAGGAGTTGTTGTTTGGTAATCCACCGCATTTTGCAGAATTTTGTTATGAGCTTGTCAATGTGGGGCTTGAAGGTCAGTTTGCAATCGAAAACTACTCCCAAGTCTGTATGTGTATTTACCACTGGAAGGAGAATGCCATTTAGAGAAACTTGGACTTCAGTGGGTTGGTGCTTCAACGAAAAGACAATTTGGGCTGATTTTGCAGGATTAATAAGTAGTCCAAATTGATGGAGATAGGATTCTAAATCGTGTAGCTTTCGATTGATCTTTTCATTAATTTTTGAGATATGTTCCCCCGGGTTAATCTGGGTGTGTAACTTAATATCGTCAGCATAGCAAATTATATCTTCTCTCTCTTGAACAAACGGAATAATGACTGCAGTAAATAATGCTCCGGAGAGGACTCCGCCTTGGGGAACTCCTGCAGTGATTTTTCTTGAGATTATCTCTTGTTCTGCTGTAAGAACAATGATTCTATCTGATAGCAGGGTTGTTATAAACCACAACAAGTCACCTTTTATATGGAAGTAATTTTCTAGGAGGTGAACGAGTGAGGGAATGTTGATTGAGTCGAAGGCAGCTTCCAGGTCGACATACGTAACGGCAAGTTCTGCTTTGGCTTCTAGTGCACTGAGAATGGTGCTGGTTATGGAAGTTAAATTGGTGACTGTGGATCTTCCGGGAATGGCATAGTGAATTTGTGGGGGTTTGTGAGGCATGATTTGATTTGTGATGGTTGAAAGTAATGCCTTCTCCATAAGTTTCAAGAGGCTGGAAGAGCGAGAGATTGGCCTGAACTGTTTAATGAGGGATGCAGATTGGCATTTAGGATGTGGTCTCACAGCATATCTGTTCCAGAGAGGGGGGAAGTAGTGCTGCGTTAAGATACGGTTAAAAATTGAGAGTAGTGGATCGATGATAAACGTGCTGAGACACTTGATCATGAATTGTGGCACGAGGTCAGGGCCTGCGGTTGCGGTGGGTGGCAATCCATTTATAGCAGTTATAAGCTGCTTCCTGGTGATGCTAACGGTGGCGAGAATATCCGTAGGGATGTTGTTGACAGGTAAGTTGGCTGGATATGTCGGGGCCACCTTGTTCGAGAACCGTGCAATGTGGTCCATCCACAGTTCAAGATCCAGTGTTTTAGGGATTCCTGTATGCCGAGAGTCGTAAAATGGTTTGCCTTTTTGTAGGGTTGCTTTTAGATGCTCTTTGATTGCAGATGATTTCTGGCGGTTGAACACTGCCCTTGCTCTGGAGAAGGCAATCCGATCTTGTACAGCGCCTGACTCTTTCCATTTCTTATGCAGATTTTGTTTTTCTTGGAAGGTTTTGTTCAGTGGAGGCGTCCACCAAGTTCTTGAACGGGGAGTGATGTTGACAGTCCTTGTCGCTCCGTAGTTGGCAATGGTCCGGATCCACCTGGTCATGAGGTCCACAGCCAACTGGAGATCGCAATTGTTGAGAGCTTCCCAAGGGATGGAGGATGCGGCTTCGAGACATCGTGGTGGATCAATGAATTTGGGGGATGTTATTTCTTTTTTCTTTTTTGGGCCTTGAATATTGAAGTTAGGTGCGGCTAAGTGCAGGAGTATGGCAATGGGTTCGTGATCGGATTGAAAGAGATCTTGAGAGTTGTCTAAGAGGTCGCATGGTGCTGAGGAGAATACCAAATCTAAGAGATTGGGTCCTCTCGTGGGATGGCAGTTGAGAAGGCTGATACCCATTGACTCCATACTGCTAACGAGTATCCTACTAAGATGTGCGAGAGTAGGTGGAAGATTGAAATCTCCACAAACAATGTGCTTAGCAGAGGCGTGGAGGTGATTCACTAGCCAGTGGATTACATCTTCAATGATATCACTGTTTGGACCTGGTGGAATATATACTGTTGCTATGTCTATCAAGTAGGTGTTAAGCTTGAGGGACACCATGGCAGCTTCAAATGCAAGGGATTGGCTTACCACAGAATGTACCAATGAAAAGAGGGTGGTATTGTAGAGTATTGCGACTCCCCCTCCTCTACGATCCACTCTAGAGGAGCAGAGCATCTGGTAACCAGCCTGAGGTGCACAGGCAATGGAGTCCTGGCCATTCCCAAGCCACGTTTCAGCGATACAGAGGACATCCAGGGTTTTCGAGAGTAGAAGCTGTTCGACAGTGTTTAGCTTGTTACAGATACTTCTTGCATTTTGAAAGACAATTCGAATGGTGGTAGCCTTAGCAATCGGAGTTCGTACAGGTGGCAGGTTTCTTTTTTGGGGCCGCATTGGTCTACTGTGCGTTGTGATATGTACATGGATATTAGAGACAGGTTTGCAGCCTTGGGAATTGACATCATAAACGGCTGGTAGTTGGATTGATTGATATGTGGACATATTGTTTCCTATAGTAGTTTTGTTCTCAGTAGATTCATTTGAATTCTTCTGTGTTTCTATGGCTTGGCAGCTTGGTAGTTTTAATTGCTATTGTATTTGTTGATGATTTTGGTGGTTTATTGCAGTTCTTGGTGTCTGGTCTAGGAAGGGTTTGACGAGAGTTCCAGGGGGCCATAGCCTTGGATCCAACACGAAGCTCATCATCTCTGGGTGGCAGGTAAGGATGAAAGATGCGTAAGTTGGGTACCTAGTTCTTCTCTGTCTCACATCAATATTTATACTGTGGCGTTCTGCAAACATGGCCTTAATGCTTCCTGGTTTAGTAGTTGGTTCCAGTCTAGAAACAAAGATTTGCCCGCGAGTCTGGACCGCTGTGATATTGTACGAATATGAGTGATTCCCCTTAATGGAGTGTTGTGTGCCACCTGTTTTTCCCTTTTGTCTTCCACGTTCCATATTCTGATGGGTTGAATATATGATCCCGGTTTCTTTTGAGTGAACCTGTTGATCGGAGAAAAGAGACTTGGGCAGGGAGTGCATGCAGTTTGTAAGCCTTGCTGGTGGGATCTTTTGTATTTTATGATCGTCTTTTTGGCTGGTGACTACTTCTGCCAATGTGGGTATTAATGGACTCTTTCCAGTTTGAATTGTCTGCTCTAACATTTTAGGTTTGGTATTATTTAGGGTCGATACTGTAGAGGGGGCCACTTGAGAGGTCTTTGAGCAGCTATCTCCGGTGATGTTAGATGCAGGTTTGGTAGAGTTATCTTCACTGAAATCTGCATCTTTCCTGTTCAGTTGATTAGTGGTTTGTTCTCTTTTGCTATTTTTAAGGTTGGGTTCTGTGGTAGAAGGCTGGTTCACTACAGTGAATTTATTTGCAACTACTTGTGCCTTGAGTTGTTGTATTTCTTCAAGTAGGCTTGAGTTTTGGGCTTTGATTTGCTTAATCTCATTAATAAGCGTATTCAGCTGCGTGTTTATGAGCATTACATAATCATCACTTATCTGCAGGCAGTTTTCCCTGTGCATCAAAGTTGTTACCGTTTGGGTGCACTTTGTGGCCGAGGTAGCTACATCATATATGACTCCTCCAGGGCGTCGTGGAACGGCTGTGTGTTGCAACAGAGACGTGGAGGTAGCGCTGTCGTCTGTGGGGGAATGATTGTCGCCATCGGCGATTTGTATCTGCTGATCGGAGGTTTCCGGTGTGGTGCTTATGCTGGGGTGTGGTAGGATGGCTTTATTTTTCTGTGCGGATGATGTAGTTTCGGCTGATGTGCAGGGTATCTCAGTAGGTTGGGGAGGTGCCCTTGATGCACCGTTGAGGGAGTCACTGTCAGGTATTTCCTTGCAAGAAAGACATGAAAAATTGCGTCTCCGTTGCTTGTTCATCTTTTTTAAATCAATTTTTAGGCATGATCCACAAAACGTAGAGTAGCACGTAACACAAATAATGCATAGGTCAGTGTTTAATTTGCATAATTTACATTCAGCTGTGATGAAGACTTCATTTAACTCGGTCATATTTGGATGTCTGATGGGAAATGCTCGGGTTTGAAGGTTTAACCGGCTAAATTAGTGGTACAGTATTTAGTTCAGAAAGCTTGTCACCGACTTTAGGAATGCAGTTAATCTGTTTCCGGGGAAGGGGGTAAATTTCCAGGAATTAGTAATTGACGCGTATCGCCAGGGCAACTGAATGCAAGTACTGTACTGTACTAACCTACAGCAGTGGAATCTGACCTTGATCTGTAGCCGGCAGCGGTAAGTGGTGCTGGTCAATTTTCCGAGCGTTAATACAGCTTGATCATGTCCGATTATGAGATTCTGTAATATGAAAAGGAACTGCAAATAATAAATACCTGGGTGCCTTGGTCGCCTTGAAGTTGGTGTCTTCTTCTTCAGAGTCACTTGAGGATTATAACGATACTTAAATCACCTTATAAACTTAGGCATAACTTCATTAATTTTAATGTTTACTGAGAGCAACACACATACGTGACCGTACGGTCCGGCGCCACCTATTATGTATGAAAAGCCAGAGATTCAAAAGTGTATGGACTTTGTATATGTGTGATGCCTTGTACCGTTGTTCATCTGGTCATTTAGCTGCCAGACCCCTACTGAGGCCCGATGTTGTCCCACTTTCGCCCCGTGGAGGACGACCAGGTACTCACTAGTATACAGTTCACTCTGGCAGGTCTTGCCACCTAATTTCCTGAGATTTCAGTGGCTAGGACCTAAAAAAAAAAAAAAAAATATCGCGTACGCGTCTCGGGGAGCGGTAGAAGTCCAAAATGTTGGGCAAAATTAATTTAGATTGGTGATTTTAGATTGTCTGGGATTCACGTTGCTGTCAGATAGAGTGGGGTGAAGACTGAAGACTAGGGGGCAGATAGACAGAAATATGGAGCCGAAAGGAAGGCAACTCCAGTTTACAGTGGGGCATGCCCATGCCCCACCAGAGGGAAGAAATATGGTGGCAGGGGGGAAGGGGACAGCAAACTGTCCCCTCCCCGCTCTGCCAGGAAAAGGTAAGACAGTGAGCCAAACAAGGGAGCTGGCTCAGGTTGCCAATGTGGCCTGTGTGCATGAGTGGGAGCAAACCAGACCGTAGGGTCAGGTTCACACCATCCCGAAAAACTTGAGGCCCAGCAGAGGCGATCCAATGTTGGTTTGGCTGAATAGGTTGTGCAAAATGTCACAGTTGGGAGTCATTCATGGGACTGTTGTCCCGTCCGGTAGTCAATGTTCTGGGAAGTGGAGTTTTGTCACTTCTCATAAGCGTTCCAGTTTTGTCTTGCATGAAAGATCAAGCAGTGAAACCTGACATCTGGTGGGGGGTCTCTGAGAAGCTTTGTTTGACACATCTATTCGAAGTTTGCAGGCAGAGGAATGGTCAAGCGTCCAGCATACAGATTCTGGGCAACCTTGGTGAATACTATATA